>NW_017307146.1:249292-297874 GCF_000935625.1 Nanorana parkeri
TCCAAAAATTTTAAAAAGTAATAAAAAAATTAAAGAAGCATAAAAAAATGTAAAAAACAAAAAACATTTTAAGCTCCCCACATGCACATGCAAACATGCGTCGGGTGCACCTATGTGCGAAAACTACAATTGCGCCTATTGTGCCACACATGTTACATATCGCTGCAAATGTCGGAGTGTGAGCAATAATTTTAGGGCAATCACTGATAACACTAAACTGCAAATTTCGGTGTGATCGTTTCCTGCGATTTTGCGGGCTTGCGCAATTTTAAAGCTTGATATGTTTGGTGTCTATTTACCTGACGTGACCCTGTCTTTTATATTTTACCAAAAATATGGGTAAGAAATGGATTAACCTCGCCCCCGGCTCCCAATAGGACCACCCCTAACAAGAGTATAAATCCCCCCCTTCCTACCACACACGTGTTCCATAGCACGCCGAGCGAAGGCATTGGAGGGTAGCTATGCCGACATGAGGAGAGCCAGGAAAGGAAAATTACGGTAATTATGTGATAACAATTTTCCGTTTTCCTGGCTCACCTCATGTCGGCATACTAATGGGACATAGCTAGCAACAAAACACACGGGAGTGAATCATGCCAAAACAATTTAATTAGCTCTAGACTCCGCAGAAGAGAGTACAGATGTGCCAAAGGCTGCACCCGCAGAGCTAGACACATCGACATTGTAGTGTCTAATGAAGGTATTAGAGGACGACCAACTTGCTGCTTTGCAGACGACCTCTACCGGAACCTTAGCGTAGGCTGCCCAAGCCGTAGCCAGCAACCTTGTAGAATGAGCCCTGATTTCTTGTGGAGGGGGAAGACCCACTGCCTTTATAAACAGATATAATCACTGCGGACAATCCTTATCAGATAGCTGAACTCACCAAATACCTTTTTATCCATGAAGGTGCTTTATTCCATGCATCAGGTTACAGCAGACAACAGGATACAGCAGATGAATGAGTAGACGGTATTTGAAGGAGATAGTAATTTTTCCAAGCATGCAATGCCGATTAAGATGTGATCATGTTACTGTCAGCCATGACACTAAACAACTGGTCTCATAAAGAAAGGTGAAATGCATCACAGATGGGAGGGATACACAGAAAAACATATGCAATAATCAGAATGACCACAGGATGTCAGCACATGAAGTAGCCATACAATATCAATGAGTAAATGGCTTAAGGAAAATAAACTACGTAAATTCTCATTTCACATTAATGTGAATATCAACCATGACCGTGAATTTTGTCATTTTTATACAACTATTGTGGCAGCACACAATATATAACAATAAAATGAAAAAAAAGTGTAGCACTATACAGACATCCAAATGTGATCTAAATGTTAACAATAAACTAAGAACACGGAAAATCAATGTCCTTCCACATCTGAGTGATAAAATGGTAACACGTGACAAAAGGTGTTCATAAACACCATCAACCAGTACCTCCTATGTGTGAAATTATACCACATGTTATTATTTCTGAAAATCTTATAATACAATAACCAAAGTCCAATCTTTGTGAAAAGTTTGTGTCTAGCAAAAATACAATCACATGACTCCACTGCACCAGTATGAGAACAGTAAAATTATCCATGTCCCCGTGATCTCTGGAGATCTACTTTTCAAATGACGAGCTCAATGAGATCTACCAACGCAAAAACACCTGCATTCAGGGGCAGGAGGGGGCGTGGCAGTGCATTGAAGTCAATGGCACCGGAGCCATGCCCCCAGTGCAATCGCCACACCAGGAATGCAGGCACATAAGTGCCTGTGTTCTAGTCCAGTGTGATCCGCAAAAATGCTGCATTTTTGCATATTTCTGCAGATCACGCTGGACCGAAACGCAGGCATTAACGAAACAGCTTATAACAGCTCTTTACATTGGACGGGTTTTTACTGCCCGGGCGAGCGCGAGAAAAAAAAACGGGCGGGTGGCAACTGGTTAAAGAGTAACAAAAGAATGAAAAATTCCTTTAAATATCATTCCTGCGGGGGTCCCCTTAAACTGCCTGTAAAGTGCCAAATCTGCACAATGTATAGAACCTGCTGCAGCAAAAATGAAATTTCTAAAGAAAAAAAAAATGAAATTTTGTAAAATTAATTAATTTATTTTTAAGCGTGCAGTTCCCCCTCCCAAACAATACGAGACCCTTTAGGTCTGGTAGGAATGATAGGAGGGACTCCATTTAAAAGAAAACAAAATGTGGGGTTCCCCCTCAAAGTAATACCAGACCCTTAAAGTCTGGTAGGAATATTAAGGAGGGAGCGCATGTAAAAAAAACAAAAAATAAAGTGTGTGAGGTTCCCCCTTAAAGTCACACCAGGCCCTTAAGGTCTGGTAGGAAATTTAAGGAGGAACCACACCCCAAAAAATGGGGTGGGGGGGAATGTGGGGTCCCTCCTAAAACTCCATACCAGACCCTTGATCTGAGCACAGGCCTGGCAGGGCAGGAAAGGGGGAGGATGAGCGAGCACCCCCTCCTCCCTCCCATACCAGGCCACATGCCCTTCGGCACTGGGAGGGTGCTTTTCCAGGGTCGCCCCTGGAAAAGCAGCTTGTCCCCAAGCCCTGGGGCATTGGTTGTGGCGGTGTGGGCAGGGGGCTTATTTATATCAGGGTACCCCTTTAATAAAGGGGTACCCATATGCTGCCCCCCTTGTGAATGAGTAAGGGGTACTTCTACCCCTACCTATTCACTAAAGGGTTAAAATAAATTGTAAATAAAAAGTCCAGACTTTTGAAAAAAATCCTTTATTTGGAAAAAAAGGACATGTTTTTGACTAGTCTTTTATTTAAAAAAAAAATTGATCCACCAATGTAATCTAGGGTCAAGCACGACATCCAGCGTTGTCCACGATGACTCGATGAAATAGAAAATAAAACAATAAAAACCTATAGAAATAATAATTTAAAAAAAAACAGATGACCGCCGTCGCGTCGCTGCGATGAATACCCGCCGCAGAATGGCATTTTGACATAGGCCGGTAACATATAAACATTTGGGTGGAGCTAGCAGTGACAGCAAGCTCCGTCCAACTGTTTACAGTTGTAACAGGGTGAGCCATGATTGGGCAGAGTCATCATGACTTTGCCCAATCATGGCTCTCACTCTTCTCTGTGTCCTGATTGGGCAGAGTCTTGCACCTGACCTGTGGTCAGGTGCAAGGTTTTAGCCAATCAGGGCTCACAAGGCACAGTGCATTGTGGGGGGTGCGGGGGGTAGCAGCCCGCCGAACACCCTGACAGTTTGTGTGTTGGCTGAATCGAGCCCAACCCTGTTTATGACTTCTACTTGATACATGCAAATAATTTTTGTGTACACCACCTTGCTGCTCTACCTCAAGGTTCAGTGCCTTCACCCCGTTTGCTCTGAAATTTTCTTTATTCTTATATGTATAATCTTGTTGTAACAGATGACGGATCATTCCTAAGGTGGAGATCAGCCACTGAGCTAGAAAAGTTCTTAATGACACTGCTATGTTTGCATTTATAATTCCTCTATTTTGAAAAATAAAATACTTTGAAAGTAAATGTTTTATTAAATTTATTTAAAAACGACTCTAATGACAATTCTATTCAATAAACAAACTTCAAAATGACAAAACACCAATTCTGGAAGGACAGAGCCAACACTACCGCCAGCGGACCAGTGCTCTCACTGTTTGCTGCCGATCGCTGTGTTTATGCTCATTATAAATATTTATCAGAAAAACTTTCTATAACAAGAACTGTGCATAGGACCTAGGGATATCCATGTTTTTTTATCCAATTAGAATAGGTAGGAATCTACAACAGGCTGCTTAACGTGAATAATAATCCAAAAAGTTTTGTTAAAGTTGGATAAAGTATTGGTTAAAACCCATGCCAGGTAATATTTTTCCTGTGTACTGTTTACCTCCTGTCCCAGGTATGCAATAGGAGGTTAGAGGAAAATCTCCCAAAGTGAGCCCAAAAATATATTACAGCAAGAATTTCCCTCTTAGATAGTTGTCCCCAGAACAGGTACCTCTATTAGACTGCTTACCCTTATTTCTTGTTCTGGAAACAACTCTAATACTTTGTATTTTTTTTCTTTTTCTTTCTCGGTGACAATGGCCACAAGCAAAAATAGAGGGGTCCCTGGAGACAAAAACAGCATTAAAAACTTGACAAAGGGTCTAAGGGCTTTTTCACACCAAAAGCGGTGCGTTCCAGAGTGGTAGCGGCTGGAACGCACCGCGATCTTCCCCCTGCGTTCTGGGGCGGGATGGGGCATGGCAGTGCATTGAATTCAATAACACCGCTTCCCTGCCCGCAGTGCGATCGAACGTGTGGCAAAACTTTGCCTGCGTTCTGTTCCACTGCAAACGCAAAAAATAGAGCAAGCCCTAATTTTTGCGTTTGCAGTGGAACGGAACGCAGGCAAAGTTTTGCCATGCGTCCGATCGCACTGCGGGCGGGTGGCATGGAAGCGTTGCCATTGAATTCAATGCACCACCACGCCCACTCCCGCCCCAGAACGCAGGGGGACGTTTCGTGAGCGATCGTGGTGTGTTCCAGCAGCTACCGCTCTGGAACGCACCGCTTTCAGTGTGAACAAGGCCTAACCCTTTCCAAAGTTAATCAAAAAGGTTTTGCCTAAAGATACACTTTAAGCTACACAATGCCCTAGCAGAGGAGGTAAAATAGTAACTTATAATAACATGATGTTGCTCATCTTTATAAGACCCTGTGCAGTAGTTTGAAAGCTGGAAGACAATGATTGATCATCATAGAAGCTGTTAGTGCATTTCATAGTTTCTAGTTGGTCCCCATAGTAACTAAACCTTATAGGGTCAATTTGATATGACCTTCAAATGGAGCACCTTTACTAAACAACAATATGGGGAGATCTTCACCCAGCTACTTGCAGACCAAGATATCACTGTCTCTGGGATACCAACAGAATAATAAAGACTGTCTTTAATTATTAAATCTGCAGAATTACCCTTCTTTCTGCAGAACATTTTGAAATAAAAAATACATTACAGCAATAAAAAACAATTGACTCAAATGGATCATTTCAGTTTTACTATTTTACTCCCTGGACTAAAGGCAGCTGGAAAACTTCTTGGTGTGTGTCATAAATTGTTCCCTGAGTTTATTACAGACTTCTAATGCACTTTTTTATGTTTCTTTAGGTATTCTCTGATTTTGCTATGACTCTTATCACCTTTCCTTGGCAAGTTCAATACTTGGTTGGCAGTTCTTGTGTCATGTGGGAGTCTCTCTCATATCTCTGGGCAGCACTGGTACAGAACTGTTATCAGGTACAAGTCTCTCAGCGGTGCTTTCAGATGCTCTATATAGCAGAATATATATTTTAGGGAACTGGAAATGCAAAAGCAAAGCTGCATTAGGGGATTCTGCTTCTAAAGAATTCCTTAGCTCTGGATTCCTAAAATAGTCACCTGATAATGCTGGTTCAGGTTGTTTTATCAGTAAAACCTTGTGCGTCATTCTGCAGGATCATGCACTTTTATGTTAACTGTGAATTATCCAACCTCTGCACTAAACTTTAACTTTAACTTTAATTTCAGTCACCCTAAAAAACATAACACAAACTGTACTACATATCATTTGTCGGGATAAAATAATGGATTTATGGCCAGACAAAGATCGCAGCAGATCCCTGAGAAAACAAGCATTTTTTTTTACTTTGGTGGTCATTTTTTTGCTGCATGTAATTGCTTGCTCTCCTTTCATGTGCTGCTTACCCAGAATTTACTTTCATGATATATTTGCTGAATACCTAATATTATATTGTCTGCATATACAAACTTGAAGGCTGCAGGTGTGAAAAGACCCTATACATAATTTCTTGTATATGTAGTATATTTTCTGTGCCAGTATTTACTCTGATCCCCGTCATATCTTCACTACTGTAACCTCCAGCTGTTCACTAACTGTCATCAGCATCAGCAAAAGCATCCCTTCTTGTAAGGCTACTAACACCAATATACCAGCCCCTTGCCTAACCCTATAAAGCTAGGTCATTACTGGATTGTATTTAAAGGGTGCAGTCTCCATGGTTGTCATCCTGATCCTAGCTTCACTACCTACAGAGTCAGTGAAGTGGAACAAGCATGCATGCAGTGTGAAAGTCTCAAACATCCTTGTCCCCTTGTTCCAGGCCAGCCACATAATTTACAGTCAAGCCAACATTGGGATGCCAGACCCAGAGCCTCCACCTTTTAAATACAATTCACCAATGGCAGCTCTTATATTTCTGTTGTTACAACTTCATTTTAATTACTCTTGTGACTTCCTAAAACATGCAAAACTGGCTAAAGGAGGCTAGTCAGCCTCTCGGGTCCCCTGCCCCTGTACTTTTAGCCTCCTGCCCTCCATAGTTTCAATGTGAAATGTGTATATGGTATTATTGTCAAGATAGTATTCTTTTTGACAATAATATATCATGATTTGGATAATAGGATTTAGGGTTACATAATCCTTAAAGAGAATTTCTACACTGGTATATCTTTACCTAGGGGTATCTTCAGGGTTAGGTTTAGATGGTAAAGATGAGTGTCACTTGTAGGGGGGTTAGTTTACAGTAAACCCGTGGTCATATTAAATAAAATAAACCATAATTTACTAAGAATATTTGTCACCTCTAGGTGCCTAAACACTTTGTCATATGTTCTATAAGGTACACCAAGTGCCTGCAAATCCTTGGATTCACAGATATGCTTTACTGGCCAAGACCCTATTAATCTCCTGCCTCCTATGCCTCACTACTGATTATCATAGCCACAGGCCAAGAAAAGAACAAAGGAGGTATAAGGAGCAAGGGTCTCAGTAACCGTTGACTGATATTTTCAAATCAGAGCATGCTGAAATACAGTGGTACCTCGGTTCACGAACGCCTCTGTTCACGAACAATTTGTTCACGACCAGGAAGTTCGTCAAAATGTTGCCTCCATTCGCGAACTCTGCCTCAGGTGACGAACACGATCGCGGCCATCTTCCCTGCTCTGACACATGGTCGGGGCTTCCTGTACTCGAAATTGCGGTCGCAGACAGGGCTGTGGACACTTACTGTGAAGCTTTTGTGTGTGCTTTGTAGCACAGTACTGTACAGTCTTACTGTATTCAATCCAGCATGGCTCCCAAGAAAGTGCAGAGCAAGCATGGTGGGAAAAAGAAAGCGCAGAGAGGTAACAAGAACGTGCAGAGCATTAATGAAGGTGACAAGAATGTGCGGAGCATTAATGAAGGTGACAAGAATCGTGGTATCCGTGTGTAACAGTGTGTGCCTGCCCCTGGGTAACACTGTGTCGTGATGCAGTCAGTAAGCCGATGAACTTATAGAGGCTGGAGTCCAAAAGTCCTTAGCAGGGAAGTTTATTGTACTCAGTTAGTGACAGCTTTTTCACAAACAGCACTGAGTCTTCTCAAGCCAGCATGTAACAAAAATACATATACAAAAAGCCCAACTCTGTCAGAGATCTAACTAAACATAGAAAACAGTTTTACCCTCACTAAATTAAGGTGCCAAGCTAAGCCTTTAAACACCTGCCAAACAAACAGAACATTTTCTCAGGTCTCACTATACCTCTAGTGCAGCAGCCTGGGAGGTCTGTGTTTCACAGTTTCCCTCTTCCCAGTGACCTGTTAGCTGCATCTCCTTTTAAAACCTTCTGTCCACACCCTGTTTAGGTAAGTTAACCCATTTTGTAACTGACTGCCTGTTTCAACCTATTGCTAACATAGTAGCCAGCAATTACCTCACCCCTTGGCCAGTACACCGTGTGACTGATCTGGCCTCGGAGTACAAGATGGCGAAGTCGACCATCTTGACTATTTTGAAGAATAAAGATGCCATCAAAGCAGTTGATGTGGCAAAATGAGTAACCATTTTAACCAAGCAGTGGACACAAGTACTGGAAGAGTTGGAAAACTTTTGTTAGTGTGGTTGAATGAGAAACAGCTGACAGGTGTTAGTGAAGCTATGATCTGTGAAAAAGCCAGGAAATTGCACAGTGATTTACTGCAACAAAACCCCTCTACAAGTGCAACAAGTGATGACATTTTGTTTGTCAAGCTCTTCACCCTTTCCTGACAAAGGCCCAGTCTGGATACCCACAAGTGCTGTTTGAATCCCTTGGCTTTGGCCTTTGTGCTGGTGGGGATTTTCTTTGCTCAGTGGTGTAGAGTCCTGATGACTCCCAGTTTGTGATTATGTTATGTCAAATAATCGTAACCAGATTCTGAATAAAAGGTACCACACCCCTAATGTGCACATATCAATTATGTTTTTAAACATTTTTAACCTTTGTATAATAACACACTTTTGTTTTATCATGTGGTAATTTTTGGTCTTTGTCACTTGGTACCGAAAACGCCCCACCTCCTGTGATTATGTTATGTTTGGTTTTGAAGCTGGAGGCCGGGAGATACACATACAGCATCTCACACTTATGACAGAGATCCTAAAACACCTCTGTGTGAAGAGACTACTTACCAGACTGTGTCCAGACTTTGTTGGCTGAGGAAGGCTGTCTGCCAAACCAGGAATGTGAACAATGGACATGGCTGAAACATGAAATTCTGACTTTTTTCTGCCTCTCGTGCTGCAGCTAGACTCCTGGTTCCTCCCTGATGGTGGGTGTACTCCACTATTGTGGCGTTGTCTAACCGAATCAAAGATCCAGTGTTGAAGGGACAAACAAATTGCTCAGAGCTCCAGTATGTTAATCAGGAGATGAGTTTTGTCTTTCAATCAAATCCTTTACACTGAAAGCGTGTCCAGGAATCATCTCCAGGCTGGCATCCATCGTCAGAGTAATTCAGTTTAATGAAAGGAAAGATTTCCCTGACTCGCTAGACCAGAGATAACTTTAGTCTTGGGTTTCAGGTGCATGTCATTGTCTAAAGAGTTTACCTTCATGTCACATGCAGCCAGAATGTTGAATTGTAATGGTCTGGTGTGGAATTGGGCAAATTGGACTGCCTTGAATGAGACTTCCATCAAGCCCAGTACCCTTATGCATAAATGGATAGTTGGCTGGCTCCTAATAAGAAACACCTTAAAAGTGTATGCAGTTGATTTTCTAAAGGAATAGAAATGTTCACTTTTTCACATGTAGGTTGATTTTGTAAAACTCTGCTATTATGCGTTTATGAACAATTACCTGTTAATGATTATGATGGCATGCATGACTTGTGTTCCTGTGTGGCTTTAAACAAACCATGTGATTTGTGCCTAATATTTAGAAAAGGCTTAGGCTTATGCAACCTTATTTTTCATACAGCAAAGGCAAAACAGTTGTGATGATATAGCATTTATCATTTATAGTAGGAATTCTGCATATGCTTTTTTTTTGCCTAGACCTATTTTGTCATTCAACCAATAATTCTGTGTAGCTGCAAGGAGGCCACCATCAGTGAAGAGGAAAACTATTACTTGACAGGTTACTGTTCCTTGACCTAACCCTAAAATAACCTTTTGAACATAATCTATTGATCAGAAGCAGGGCTGGGAGGGATATACCACTTGATGATAGACTCCAGTAAGGCTAGAAGAACAGGAGTGTTCCTAGGCATAAGAATAAAGGAACATTGTTTTTCACTGATTGGTTTGTTATAATACATTTTGCTAATGAATCTCTGTTAGAAAGGCAAGGCTTAGATTTTAAGTATAGGCATACCTTAATAAAATAATGCATAGTGTTTAAACAGTCTTATAATGATCTTAAAGCTTTATTTGTTTTTTTATTTTTATAATTAGGAGGCCCATACTTGTAAAAATCCTTTATTGTTTTTTATTAAAAAAGTTAATTTCTTTGTTTTCTAGTGGCTCCCTGCAGTGCTCTCTCCCGCCCCCTGCATGGGTGCCTCCATCAGCTAAGCTGAGCTATGAAGGCACCTGTAAGTACTCGTTCCCTGCCATGCCCGCAAGTTGATGTGTGCATCCATATACACACACAGCACTGTGGCAGGCCACGGCCCTTTTTTACACCCAACACGTTGATTGACAGCAGAAGGAGCCTATGGCTCCTCTGCCCTTAATCTCCTCACCCACAAGCAGGAAGTTCGGACAGAGGATTGCATCGGGGCCGGCGGTGGTGATGAGCAATGCTGACAGGTAAGTGTGTGGGGGGACGGGGGACTTAAAAAGGTACTACGCATTTTTTACCATAATAGAGAATGTATTAAGGTAAAAAAAGCCCAGCCTTTAGTAATCCTTTAATGGATGAAGAGTGGCAACCAAAAGCTAATTTTTGCAACCCCAAATATGACCAACTGGCTTTGCAAGTTTTTATTAAATTGCTTGTATTTGGTATCTATTAGTTTAGACTTAAGACATATTTCATATTGAAATCATTTACTCTCAATGTTGGCTTTTTTGACGGAAAACATGATCACCAACTTTAAGCACCCAGATAAGATTTGAAGGAACATTTTTATTGATTGAAAAATATACTGCACTATTAAAAGTAAAAACATTACTTCACCTCTTATACCTTCTTTGGTGCTTCTTTCCAGTGCATTTAAAAAAACTATATAGGTTAATACTAAGTCCATGTTTGCTTATCATGTCCAGTAAAGTGAATGCATTGCCTATGTAATAGGAACAATCAATTGTTTTTATTGTGAGCACTACTTTCTTAATTTTCCCCAGTATACAGTCATTGCTTTTTTTTTTTTGTTTCAAAATGTTTTTATTTTTTCCCATAAAGTATTAGTTGAACGTTGCACTGGCACGAACATCGTGCGCGTGCACATACAGTAATGTAGACATTGTCATTGCTATAGAACAATTGTGATAACATCATACGTGACATACTTACAGCAATCGCCTATTTTATACAAAAGAAGGGTGGAGACCGATATATCCTGTGATCAGTCACTGTCACCTGCTATCCACTAACTTCACTTTGAACTACAATGTTATATTGACTCGTGATGCTGTGTGATTGAACATGTACAAATGTGACATTACAAAGTTATACAAGATCAATTGGTCCTAAGCAACAAAAATCACCCAGCCACTTCTAAAGGTGCCCACACACCTTACAATTTATCTGCAGATTTTCTGTGGTCAGATGGAAAAGGTGCAACAGATTCCTCCATCTACATTAAACTGTGTGGATGGAGGGATCTCCACCTGGACCAATCTGTTGCACTTTTTCCATCTGACCATAGAAAATCTGCAGATAAATTGTAAGGTGTGTGGGCACCTTAACAATGTCAGCAAGGAGAAGATTTGAGTGGTTGATCCCACAAATCTATCTAGGTTGCCTTCCAGGTGTATGTCCTGTGAAGGTAAATTGCCAAATCATTTCTAGTTTGTATGTGTATAGTAACTGTGCATGCATGTGTATGCAGCATTAAATTAATGGCAAATTTAAGAAAAGTTAGATTTGTAATAAAAGCCCTTTTTAGCCTTTTGTTAGCATGTCCAACACATTCAAAATATGAAACACACTTTTAGTAAAAATAGATTGAGCTATATTAATCAAGTGGGTAATATTTTATATAGGGTAATATAATATTGTGTTATGCTATTCTTTGGAGGCTGATTAATCAAACAATGGGTGGGGCGTTTAGGCACTTTGATGAGTCAGACTTTGCAAAAAACTGCTTTATGAATTATTATTATCCCATGTGGGAAAATATCAGTGGCTGACAAATACATCTCATCTATACTCTGCTTTCATGCTGATTCTGCTTTTGGAAATCTCAAATTGCTTGAACACACTCTTTGACAATAATTAGTCTGAACAGTCCTGCCAGGGATTTTGTTTTTAGATGTAGAACTGAGACCTTTTTGCTTATAAAAATAAAATGTTCTTTAGATCTGCTTTTACCCTGTTTGCTCTGCTTTTAGCAGTTTCTTTTCTCCATTTTTTACATTACTTTGACATAATATGACATCAGCCACTCAAAATACCCACCAAGTCAGAGATTGTCTCTATTTAGACATATAACTCATTTCGGGCAAGCAAAAATAACTCTGCATGATTCAATGCAGCCATTGTACAGACAGTCATTTTAGGCAGTGTCCAAAGCGTTGTTTATTTGTTGTGATTAAATATTAAATATCTTGAACACTGGAAAACAACTGCATGAAAGAAAGTGTTTCTTTATTCTTATAATAACAGGAACATTTTAAAGGCAAAAATTAAAACATCCTGTAATTTTTATGGCACTGAAAATCGCAAAAGCTCCTGATGCAGGATTAGGAGAGTATGCAGAATAGGAGTTAAGTAATGTTTGTTTAGAGATAGGCCAGACTAGGGTTTGGCCGAGGGTTTTAGTGTTCAATATGTAGGGGGAGGTTAAAGTGAATTTGTGGTTAGGCAAAATACATTTGATTATTTACATATCCTTAACAGGCAGTATATGAGCTTTAAAAGAAGCTCTAACTAACTTCTTAATGTTCACAATAAAATAATTCTTTTATATTTTTTTTTATCTTTGGTGCAGCCACACAACAACACAATATCATCAGCATAAAACATTCCTTCAAACTGAAAATCAAAACATATTGATGTAGAATAGTATGCTTTCTTTGTGTGGCCAGTTCACACCACAAACAGAGCGGTCAGGCTCTGGAATGCACTGTATCGCACTCCAGCCGGCTCCCTGCATTCAGGGGCGGGAGGGGGCATGGCAGTGCATTAAAGTCAATGGCACCGTAGCCATGCCCCCCACCCGCAGTGTGATCGTCCGACCCTGAACACGTGGCAGTGCTTGCGTTCCACTCCAGTGCGATCTGCAAAAATAGTACATTTTTGCAGATCGCACTGGACCGGAATGCAGGCACTGATGTACCACGCGTCCGGGTGCGGGCAAGCGCACTGCTGGCTGAGGGTTGGTTGCCGTGCTATTGACTTCAATACACCATCACGCCCCCCGCCCCCGAACCACAGTGCAATACAGTGCGTTTCAGAGCCAGACCGCTCTGGGATGCACTGTGTGTGGTATGAACCGGCCCTATAAGATGCCAGACAAGAATAAACTCCAAGATAAGCAACATGACCTGTAAAGAAAAATTGTATTTTATTTATGAGAGAGAAATATGTACTCAGAATGCATTTGTGATTCCAAAATTTATTTCTATGACACTTAGTGAGAAGTGAGAATGGGGGATTGTAAAGTGTCCGATTGAATAAGTCACCCAACCTCTCTGCAAACAGAAAAAAGCAAAATTAGTTTATTTAACCACTGTGAGCTAAAAGCCAACATTATTAATGTTGAATATAATATGTTGAATATAATATATTATATGTGTGTTAGAAATTTAGGAAACATTATGTTATACATTATGTTATATATGGGTTATGTCTGGTGAAAACTCTGCTTGTATTAAAGGCTCTAGGCAGGGCCGGCATTTGGGCAAACCAGGATATTGCCCAGGGCCCCTGTGCCTTGCCATGTGAATTTTGGGCATTGCAAGATAAACTCATTACAGACAGAATAGTGCTCGGATTAATGGAAATTAGTGCAAGAAAAAAAATTAGAGAACCTGAGTTTAACTTACAAAAAGCAATAGATATGTGCAGAAGCTATGAGCATTACACAGCTTCAAACACAAACAATGCAAGAGAGTAAGGTAGAGATGAAGACTTTAGAGACTGGTGGAAAGAAAAAACTTGTCTTGCTGTTTCTGTAATTCTCCATACAACTTATCCTGTATAGACATTGCATGTGGAGGATCAGGTATTTGTTCAGTAACATGTCAGCCCAGAGCCGTAGCTAGCTCCTTTTGCGTTCGAGGCAAGAACAGAAAATTGTGCCCCCCAACAGACGTGGTATGCCACCTGACGCTGCACACACACGGCGTCCTGTGACAATGGGCCCCGCCTCCAGGATGGAACTGGTAGCCAAAACCTTAATGGCATAAACATATGTTTTGTTTGACAAAACAAAAGAAAAATGTTTTAGTTTCCATTCATTTAGTCTGAAACTAATTTTTAGTCTTTGCACATGTCTAATATGTATGCATAAGTGTGTGAGAGTGTGTGTATGTGGGGGGGTTGCGTTTGTATTTTTTTATTATTATGCCCATACAGGTGAGGGAGAGCAGCGGGATCCGAGGAGAAGCTGGAGCCAGTGCCGCTCTTCTTCTCCCTGCCGAGCCGCAGCTGTTCTGGCCGCCTGGCGCCCCTGTTGCCAATAGCGCCCTTTGCTCACCATGGCAACAGGGGCAAGGGGGCGCAGCCAGGCCGGCCCTGACTATGCCCCCTCTCAGCTGCGCCTGAGGCACGTGCCTCACCCGCCCCATGGTAGCTACGGCCCTGTGTCAGCCTATAACAGTTCCTCCATACCATCAAAGGGAAATAAATGCCCGTTAGATCTACTGGATGGCTACTGAGTGAAAGAGTCCTGAAAATAAAAGTGCTGTAAATAAGTGTTTAAAATTTTGGTGGAGGGATCAGTCATAGCCATATGTTGAACCAGTTGACTAAAACCATAGTAACACTAACAAATCTGAGAATGGCATCTACCTTGAGCTAGAGTTAACTGACAGGTAGGACAGCTTGTAGGAACATCAACCAAAGTGGCAAAAAGTGGATTGTTTGATCTGAGATTTTGGAACCCATATATGTTCTTTTGAGAGGAAGGGGTTTATCTATAATGTGAAAACAAACTAACCATATGTAATAAGCAGCCAATGTGGAACCATTAAACAAAGAAAAAGAACTAAGTAACCGTGTGACATGCAGGTTCACGTTATCACACTGTGTCATTCAGTGGTAGGCCTCAAAGGCATCTGGGGCAGTGCTGAGGTGGTCACTAGAGTGATCCTTTGAATAGGATTTCCTCTGCAGTTGTAGTGGAGGAGGACCAAAAGCCTTTGTATCTTGATCGATTGTAACCATTCTGAAATGAAGATCTCCTTGCAGTCGAGGAATTGAAATAGGGCTGGCAGTTGAGAAGGTGAATGGAGTGCAAAGGAGTGGCCTTGATTGCAGAATGTGCCTAACATAGAGCGTTTAGCTCGAGCGTGGGGGGGAATTTAAATTTCTGCCCGTCAAAGGAGATGCAGCTCTCTTGCCAGGCTTGATAGAGAATCTTATCTTTTACAACAAAAAATGAACATAGTGTAGGACATTCCTTAGATGGTTACATGAGGGATTTCTCCTTGCTGTATGATGGACCCTGTCTAATTCCAGGGGCACCATTGGTGATTTTTCCACGATGCCCAGGCCTTTACAGTGGCTTTGAGATTTGCACTGCTCTAAACTTCTGGAATGCCACAGAGCCTAAGATTATTTCAACAGCTGTGATTCTCTGCATCCTCTAGGCATAGTTGAAATTGGGAGAACCACTGGCACATAGCTTCCAGAGCATTTAAGTATTCTTCTATGGATGCCTGTGCTCCCTCAAGGGTGTAGGGATTGTTGCCTAGATTGGAGACTTTATTCTGGGCAGTGTCTAACTTAGCTTTGAATCTGGATTTGATCCTGGGGGTGATTCTTTTCTAGTTCTGCTCTGGTAGGGAGGAGAGAATGAGGGCACAAGGTTTGGTCTTATCCTGAGCCTTTGGAGGTGATTGAATACCTAAAAAATCTAAGGTGAAAGGGGAGATAGTACGTTGAGGATATGGGCAGGACATTGGAGAATAAGGGTGAGCTTGGTGTTAATATGCGGTGAACAATCATCCTCCTTGCTTGTCTTGCATCCACATCTGCTGTGGCACAACAGTGTGTGGCATCATTGTCAATGATGTTGACCTCTGACTGTTGAGAATCTAAAAAATATTGTATGGCCAGCAGATGGATCGTCTTTCCACCCTCCTTTCTTTGTCATGTGCAAGAAGTAGCCTGGTAATATTATTTGAGAGTTTTTTCTCTCCTTGTGGTGCAGAGCTTCATCAGTGTGCATCTTTACTCCTCCATTGCTGAGCCACGCCCCCCATGTTATGCTTTTTAATTTATCCTAAAAACTGAATCAAAACTGAAAACTCATTTATGGGAAGATTGGTAGGATACTTTGTTTTTTGTTTGTGACTGAAAGAGCAGGAAATCCTTTATTCATGACAACACTGA
This sequence comes from Nanorana parkeri, assembly GCF_000935625.1. Classification (NCBI taxonomy): domain Eukaryota; kingdom Metazoa; phylum Chordata; class Amphibia; order Anura; family Dicroglossidae; genus Nanorana; species Nanorana parkeri. The sequence continues at coordinate 265,331 of NW_017307146.1, forward strand.
AAGCAAATTACACATTAGCAACATGATTCATGTACTGCCATTCAGCTATCTTTCCTTATGTTAGCTCTCACGAAACTGGCAGATAGTTTATTTACAGAACAGTCTTTTCTTCTCCATAACCTGTACAGCACTATTACAGGTCAACCATGTTGTTTTCAGCATTTACTAAGAAATACTGTATGCAAAGATAATGGATGAAATAAAGAGGCTATAAATCATCCAGTTTTCTTGATAATTAACTGATAGTCTTAAAAATGCATGCCTTTTCCAGCAAATAGTATATTGTTTATCCAGCAACAGAATATGTTAAACATACTTCAACTTCATGTGCGTGCTCTTCATTCACTTTGCGAAGCTGATTTAAGAGAACAAGTCACAATCCTGCTTTTGTGAGAATCAGAATTTACACTTAAGGTGTTATAATAGTGCACCCTTGAATTTTAGTAATAGATGTGTGTGTGTGTGTGGGGGGGGGGGGGGGCTGGTATTACACATTTATGTTGTTATTCAGCAGACTTCTGCAACCAGCTGCTGACAAATGTTGCACCAAATGACTGAACAAACACTACTCCAAAAAACGAATTCACTCCCAAGTCCACATACACTGTTCTCTTGCTTATAAACCACCCTGATGAAGGGGACAAGGCTTAGCCCCCAAAACACAAGTATTGGATTTGCATATCGTTTTTACATTGGAATACATTTATCTGGACTTTATCCCGGTGTAGCCCTTCAATTCTAGATCTACTCACTAGCATAACTGAACCCCCTAACAAGCTATAAATATTTGTATTACCTGATGATCCTGCCAGGAGCTTGTTAGAGCTGTGCTAGAGTAACTGAAGCAGACCACAGTAACCAAATGGACAACAGAAATTATTTTATAAACATATCAACTATCCCACACAATATTGCTTAGAATAGATGTCAAGGCCAGTGTATCTATCACAACAAATCAATAAACTAAAATATTTTCAATTTATGTCAACTTCATATGATGTACTTTGTGTTCCAAAAATCTCTGTACTAAAGTTAAAACTGCAGTGCCAATACATCTCAGCTGTTATGATGGTTACCTACCTGGATATGGGTGTTATTACATTTAGTTTAGATACCAAATTATGGTGCCACCAGCCGGCCTTTGGTGTTACATAGTGACCATAAACCTAATAAACATTATTTAGATTTCCTGTAGATCTCCTGTAGTGTTTAACCTGCCAAAATAAAAATACCCAGAGCTATATTCAAGGGGATACCAGGGGACTCAGATAGGTCATCTGGACAAATAGCAGTGGAGGAGTGCCCATAACTGGTGAGAATCACACAACACTCTTACTTTCTTAAACCATTAGGTCTATTTTTACTATTTTGCTATCAGCTTGTTCCATAGGGAATCTGTATTTTGTCTGCAGAGGAAATCCGCATCTCCTGTATTTTCTAAATAAAGCTAAACAATAACTAGTTACCTCATAACTGCTTAAATGAGGTTGAAAATAGCATTGAATTTAGTTGCTTCCTCATGATTGCTGTGTTTAACACAATCCCGTTAGGTAAAATTTATGCATTTCTAATTCTTAATTATTCAGCTCTTATGAGCTAACCGTTCTGCAAGTGTTTTCATTTTCATTTTCTTTTTCATTATATTAATTATTCATTTTACTCTACATAGAGAGTGATGCATAAGAAAACATTAAGGGAAAGACATTTGCAGTACATAGAGCGTTTTATTTTCAGACAACGTTCCTAAGGGAATTACTGAAAGGCTAAGGCATGGATGATGAGCATGCTGAACTGGACACAAACACAGAATGACTTGGATGTATTAATAGTTGAAAGAACAGAAAAACTTAGATGAAATGCATCTGCACAGAAACACAGTATTAAATAGAATTCTGGAACAGGAGGTAGTTTAATTGAGTTTAGAGAATATGAAGTAACAGTTTACATACCTCAACAAAGGTATGTTGTCTTACAAAATGTCACAATAGCTTCAATATGCTGAATTATGATGTTAAAGACACACTACAGAAAAAAATGTCACACTAACATAATGGCCATGTCCTACAAGTAAAATAGTTTGCTTTTTTGTGCTGCCATTGTGCTGCCAATAGTTTGCTTTTTTGTACATTGGTTGTCTGCCATTTCATGCCCCATTGATGGTCACTTTCATTTTCTGAAGCTTCTATTATTTATCTAGGGAGTCATGATTCATGTCTAAACTGTCTGATCTTTTTCTGCTTTCTAAACAAATGTACAACCAAAGCAAAAGGTTGTAATGGGACGCTACCATAGATGTTGAAATTAATAGCTCAATCTCAGAGGCTGCGGATGATACCAAGCTATGCAGTAGTGATATACCGATACTATTATTGGTGCCGATACCGAGTATTTGGGCGAGTACTCATACTCGCCCACATGCTCAGATACTTACCCTCTGATACTGGAGCTTCCAGTCAGAGGGAGATTTCCTCTGACCACAGTGCCACGAGGGAACATGGAGCCAGCTTCCTGGCCTTCCTGATTGGCCTGGAAGCCGGCTCCATGCTGTTTGCCGGCAACATGTTGATTGGCTGGGAAGCCGGCTTTCCGCTCAATCAACATTGATTAGGCCAAAAAAAATATTTAGATGAGTTTCCAAGTTCACAAAATATACAGGGCATGGATGTTCTAAAATGACATATATTGGTTGAACTAGATGGACCTGTATCTTTTTTTAAAGCTTTACCTTTATCTTTGGTTTGACGTGTCCATGGATGCATGTGAGCACTGGAAACTGAATGTTTGCTGTGACCAGGCTGTAAACAACCATAATTGCAGAGATAGGTATGTATCAGCTTTTTACATGTTTAGCCCATTGTTCTTTGTGAAGATACACAAGCACTGTCACACTGAGCAAACAGCTACACATTCTCTATTGGATTGAGATTTGGACTTTGACCTGGCAATTCCAGGACATTAAAAGAGAACTAAAGCCAAACTTTTTTTTTTTTTGCTTTAGTCCTCTTTTGGGGTCAAAGGAGTACATATGCTAATGCCCACCATCTCCTAATAGCGCAGAGCCATGCTGCAGATGGGAAAGATCCCAACGATATTGTCGGGATCTACCTCGCAGCCTGATTGACCGCTGGCTCTGCCTCTCAGCAGCCAGACTCAGCTGTGCTTGCCCCCTCCCCTGTCTGTCCCTCCAATGAGTGCTGAAGGAACAGAGAGGGTAGGGGGAAATCCCTGCAGTGAGTGGACTGATAGTCACTGCTCTCTGCAGGGGGAAAATCGTATGCTGCATTAAAACATATGAAACAAATCTGTTGGGGGGGGGGGGTTAGATAACATACTTCCCTTTCTTGCATCCTCATCTTTCAGGGGAGATCCTGGGGAATGTTAAATAGCTCAAAACTCACTAAGAAGATGATCCTGCACTGTGCTGCAACATCTTCTCACAAAATTTGGAGTACTCTGTATTCCTCAAGAGCTTGTTGGCGGGATGGTGGCATCACCCCATGCAATTCAGAAGCCGGGGAATGGTGAATAATGATTTATTCCCCTACAGGTCTTTATTTTTTTGAAGTTATATATGCTGTTTTTGCAATCAAACCTATCAGATTATAAAACTTACAATAACTCCCTAGTGAAAACATCACAAGATATCTGCATTCTTTACAATTTTACCCATAACTTGTAGAATTAATGTTAGAATTCACCTCAAATGACTCCTTGTATCTTTCATTGACTTTCTAAGTGTTAGATGTATTATTAACCATGGAACAATTTGTTCTATACTATTCCCTTTGTGGCAGATGCTCACTTTTATCCATTGAAAACAAACAACGTCCCTAGCGATTGAACCTCTGGCACAGAAACTGCGTAAATCCTCAGGTGTTACCGGAATTTACTATGACGGTTCATCCCATAAGGTCTGCTTGTTTGCGGATGACGCCTTGCTCTTCGTCACGAATCCAGTCGACACCCTACCCAACATGACGGCTATCTTGTCGGAGTTTGAAAAGGTCTCAGGTCTGGGCATTAACCATTCCAAGTCCAAGGCCCTTAATGTTTCACTACCCCTGCCTTTAACGGACTCCCTACGCGCTACCTATCCCTATACCTGGCACACGAGCCACCTCCCTTACTTGGGTATTAAGCTTACAAGTACATATTCTACCTTATATACTTCAAACTATCCCGAGATGGTGGCCAAACTATCGCAGATGCTGAAAACGTGGTCCCATTACCAACTCTCCTGGCTGGGTAGGGTGGCAGCGGTCAAAATGACGCTGTTACCGAAGATTCTTTATCTCTTTAGAGTTCTGCCTGTCGCAATCCCTAGCCATATCCTGAAGAAACTGCAATCACAAATATTTGCCTTTATATGGGGCGACAGGAAACCTAGAGTACCCAGGCGCACGCTCCATCTCCCGAAACTCCAGGGGGGGTTAGCGGTTCCACATCTACACAAGTACTACCTGGCTGCACAAATTGGACAACTAGCAAAATATCATTCGGACTTCGAGACCCCAGCCTGGGTGACTTTAGAGACTACGCTAGTGCGCCCAACGTCAGCTGCTAACCTGCTATGGCTTAAGCCGCAACAGAGGCCGCACATACCCAACCCGATTACGTCCCACTCTCTCAGACTTTGGGACTCAATTAAAACCTCTTATGGCCTTCTCTCCCCTACTTTGCCTCTCATGTCCATTCTGGCAAATCCCCTCTTCCCCCCTGCCTTGTGCCATCCGAAACGGTTCTCTGCGTGGTCAGAGCGCAACCTTCTCACCCTGAGGCAACTACGCACTGACGCAGGTGTTAAATCCTTCCCATACCTACAAGAACATACTCAACTCCCGAGTAAGGAAATATTCAGGTATCTCCAGATCAAGCATTTCATTGCCGCTGTCACACCACGGCACACCAACAACATACGGCTCTCTCCCTTTGAGAGAGTTTGCCACACCAACCCGCACACCCCGGGACTCATCTCTCTCCTGTACGCCGCACTGATCTCCCCCACAGACACGCCCCCTCCCTCATATGTCCCCCAATGGGAAAAGGACCTCGGGTCCCCCATTGATGAGGACACATGGCAACAAGCCTGGGAAAATACTAAATCCAGCTCGCGCTGTGCAAGCATGTTGGAAATTAACTACAAGGTCCTCATGCGTTGGTACATGGTACCGGCCAGAATGGCTATCTTTAACCCTGATTGCTCCCCTAACTGCTTCCGTGGCTGCCCAGAACCAGGCACCTTTTTCCACATATGGTGGAGCTGCCCTCATGCCTCGTCCTTCTGGGATGAGGTGTTTGACCTCCTATCGTCACTGTTCTCAGATCCCCTCACCAAAGACCCGGCTCTTGCATTGCTTAACTGTAGGCCGGAAGGCCTCCTTCATAAACAATTTAATCTAGCCATGCATATTTGCACATCAGCAAAAAGGGAAATAGCTAAGAATTGGCTCACAAAGCCCCTCAGTATCCATAGTGTGACTGCCCACGTCAATTGGGTTATGTCACAGGAAAAGAGAGCAGCCCAACTCAAAGACCATATGGGCAAATTTGAAAAAACCTGGTCCCCCTGGATTGATAGGTACTACCCCTCACCAGCCTCTCGCCGACTCTGTGTTCTATAAATGACCTTCATGCGTCGCACCTTCCAGTAGCCCCGAAAAGCTTTCTCACTCATCCCTCCCCCCTTCTACCTATCTCCCCTATGTATCCCTTTATCCCCCGTCATTGTCTTGTCCTGTCAGTTTGTTAAGCAGGGTGTAGCAGTTTGACACGCTTGGTTACCCCGAAGGGGGACATCATAGGCTACCTTTTTAATTAGAGTGTATTACCTATCTCTACATGCTGGGGCACCACCGGCACCTTTGTGAAAGGAGCCGGGAGCTTCCTTTGCTGAGAACACGGCATGTCAAATAGTGGTGGAGACATTTCCACTGATACCGGAGTAGAGGAAGGCTTTACGCCAGTGTCCTGTGTTTGGACCCAATACTTGTAATATGTAAACGCTGTCCTGCCTGTCAACACGATACATCAGTCCCCTGTAGTTGTCATCTTTTGTACTACCGTTGTCTCAATAGCTGAGCGGCATTGCCGCTATTTCTCCTGTCTCCGTCACAAGTATTCTACAGTTTTGTACCCTTGGCACTTACCCCATCCACTTGTGTATTTGTATAAATGTATGTGAAGACGTCTTCTATATTTGTAACTTAATAAAAAAAACTTTATTTGAAGAAAACAAACAACTTTACTTTAATGTTAAACAAAGATAACTAAAAGTAAAATAAAAGCAGAAGTGTATCCGTTGAGAATGAGAACATAGTTTTTTTTATAGTTAGAACGAAACAGTTCTTCTAAGTATGAACAGAAAAGCAAACAGTAGATAGATAGATAGATAGATAGATAGATAGATAGATAGATAGATGATAGCAGATTGATTTGCCTATTTGTAATTTTGTTTGAATGATTTAGACTAGGGTGATAGCCAGTTTGGTAAGGGTCCTTCCCTTCTACTGGATTTCCTGACACAAAAATACTGTATTATTGCTTCTTCCCCACCATGAATATGTAATAGCGGATGGCCAATAATTGTATATATTATATAAGCTAAGAATATTGCTTACTACCTGTATGCCGACTACTTTCCAAGAAAAGTATCAGGTTCCACTAGTAGAACGAAGTTTCCTCCCACCTAACTCTTTTTGAAACAAAATGTCTTCTTCTAACATCATATATATATATTGTACAGGACGCCAGAAGATGGGTCCTGGGAGAAGTGTATATTTCCCTTTGTTCGGGTATATATATATATATATGGAGAGAGAGAGAGGCAGTTCTTATGTGCTGATAGTGAAATAGTAACTATTATAGAGTGTCTGGTTCATATACATTGACCTCTGACACATCAGAATATTTTCAGGTAAAACAACTATAGACAGGCAACTGTCTGCAAACTAATCCATATATTTAATGACCTACTGGGTCAGCATAATCCATCCTTTCAAGGAATTAAAGCAATGCTTATCTGTGCTGAAGGACTTCAATTATCCCTGGGGAAATGAAACTCTTAAATTGTTTCCTTATCATTTTGTGCAGTCGATGTATTTTTGGTCATATCTAAAGAATGCTTTTTCACTTGGGTTAGAATGCTTCGTGACTGCATCAAAAGAGTTCTATTTTTTTATATAAAACATGATTAAATGAATAGGATAATTATCTTCATTATGCGAACACAGCCATCATTAACATTCTTTCATTGCATGAAGACTGCTACCAGTATTTTCAGATTGAATGACACTTTTAGTTGGATCTGCTGCCTCTAAACATGTTGCAGTGTATTACCAGCAGTCCTTAAAAACAGGGCAGAGCTTATTTGCAATGCAGAACCTGCAGATCTATGAAAAATCCCCCAAAATTACATAATTGTCAAGAAGAGCAGTTCAACGATACCACTGTAATACAGTGTATGAAGTTGCATACAAACTATCTCGTATGTATATGTATTAGAGTAGGCCCTAAATAGGAAAAGTGTAGGTTATAAGCCCTGCCACTTCCACGCAGCAACACCACTGTGATATCAGATGTATGATAGAATGAGAGTAACACCTCTTGCAGTGATTACTTGAACATGTATCTATGTCAAATGTGTACTCTAAATTGCTGAAAATGGAGATGAGTTTAAGGCATATGCAGAATGGTGTTGTTGCGACCAGTTTTGGTTAATTTTTGATAAATCAAAAAGTCATGGATCACAAGGTTCACAAGGATCGCTTGTTATCTGTGCTTGCAATATGTGTATTTTCACTCAGTGCTGGGTAAATCTTGAATTGGGAGACGGTCACAAATGCATTTCTGAAAGTGTCTCTTAAGAACTGATGATATCCAGTGTCAATCCTGGACTGGCCAAACAACAATAACATATTGGCTTGCTCTTTCTAATCTGTAAAATATTATACATGGCCTTTCAAAAAGAATATTAAATACAGTTTCTAATAGACATCAACCAGATTTTATAATTTACTAATGTGACATCAGTAAAGTAAAATGTGATTGTTTACTATTGCCCTTTGTGCATGATTGTTGATCCTCAGAGTTTAATCATATAATTTGTATAACTAACTTAAGTTTTACTTGTATATTTACATACTATTGTTTAATTATTTCCCAGTCTAAGTGAAGCAAAACACCTTGAGTATAACACTTTCCAGTACAGACAACAAGGAGGCTATGACAGAAGGGAAGATTAGGGAAGAAATTAGGACATGCTGCTTTTGGCTCCCTTTGGTGCCCATCAAACATTTTTGATTATTCAGTACTGCTCTGTCTTCTCGCTGAGCTTACTGTGCACTGAAATTAAAAACCTACTTTGTTACATATCAAAACACTCATGTGTTTGCAGCCTCCTTAGGAAAACACGCTTAAATTTCATGTACTCATCCTTTTTATATTACTACAGATATTTGTTTATTTTGGTTCAGGATGAAGTACATATCCATGTGACAAAATGTCTTGCAAGGACTTCCCACTAAAAGTAAGACATGGCCTTCCTTCCATGTCCTTAAGACATTTCTTATTGAAGAGAACATTTGTATAGAGCATATTACCTATTTATCAGTTTGTTTAAATTGTATTTTTAAGAAGGCGAGTTCAAGTTCACTAGTAAATAATAAAAAAAAAAAACTGGCATATTTTTTCTTTTTTTTTCTCTTCTTTTGAGGTCAGATGCTGCTAAACACGGTTTCATTGTCTTCTTCTCCAATATGCAACGAACCTGTCATCCTATTTATATACTGTAAATTTTGGATTAAAGGTGTATGTCCTGTTGTAAATTTTAGATATTTTGTGTTATTGTAAATTTTAGATATTGTGTGTTATTGTTGTATTTTTTTTTATTATAAAAAAGGAATAATATAAAAGCACTAACATAGCATAGAAACGCCGATACATTTAGTCTAATCTACTGGAAATAATAAAGCAGCAAACTGTTTTACATTTGCAGTGGGGTAGCTACAAAGGTGTTTGGGTCATGAGCTACACAATACTACTCCCAAAACTACCATAACAATATCCACCAGTGTGATCAGCACAATATTTTACTTTAATGCCTGACTTAGATCCACTACAGTCATTTTGGAGTCCTGAGCCTAGCTGTTTCTGCTATATTCTCTGAATTGCGCCTCGGTAGAGTTTTATTGTCAGGCTACACATCCATAGCATGACAAGGACATCATTTAAAGAGATGCTCTTAAACACAGACTTAAGGCTTATTAGTGCTTAAGCCCAGAGAAGAACATTTATATTCCCTTCTGCTGTGCTCCTGTGAGAAAAGGCTTATTAGAACTAATTGGTTTCCAAGTGCACATATAGCATTTTACAATCGTGATACCCCCGGCAATTTCCCCTTTTCTATATTTCTCTCACAAACGTTTCTACTTGCAATGGAATTTCTAGCTGTCAGATAGCTGCTGCACCTCAATAAACACATTATTTCAGATCCATGTAAGCTGTTGAAGTATTATAAATGAAAATGTGTTGGATCCATCTGCTGGGCAGCCCCTCACTAAATAATGCTATATTGCATCAGCCTGTATAAATTACTGCTTTTTTTTACAGCTTGCTCATGGGCAGATGATACAATAGATATTAAATCAAACATAATAACCTGTAATCCTGCTCTTTGCTGTAAGTATTTAACTAGTTTTCATGCCTTGTTGCTCCACAAAGTTATTAGTGCCAGCAATTTGTTTGTTAATAGAATAGTAATTGTGTCTCTGCTCTTGCATAATCTGCTAACACTCAAAAATCGATTTATTCTGATTGGTGTAGAAGTTGGTTGCCTGGAGGATTCCTTTGTATGTATTAATATGCATGCCCTTGTTTAAAAAACTCTTTGCATCTATGATTGTTACATGATATAATATACAATGTCATTTCAAAAACATTAAAGCCCTTTAACTAAAAATACACTTATGCCTCATTTGGAAAAATTAAAGCTGGTCATACACTGCATAGATTTTTAAAAGCATTTTCATATAAAAGAATATTCGTTTCACTATCTATTAGTTGACGGAGTCAAATCAATGAGCGATTTAGACCGCAATGCCGGGAAAACTCAAAGGAGCAGGATGGAAAGTTTTTCTCGAATTAACACAATTCTAATAGTGAATATGGTTTTCGTTTGGGACATTCCATTCATTCGAACACTAAAATCCAATGAAAGTCCAATTAGCATTTGGTAAGTGCCTGATGACATTATAGGGTGGTAAAGAAAGATCTTTGGTACGTTCTTTCAGAAATCTACTAGTGTATGGCCATCTTAAAAAAAATTAGCTACTTCTTCAGGAAAAAAAAAAGCTTTGTTTGCATGCTGCAGTAGAAGTTACTCCTGTTTTGCTCATTACAATTCCACAGGAGGCTGGTTAAAATAAGAGTATTTACCAAATCATCATGGAACAGAAACTAAAAGCATGCAAGGTTCAACAACATGCAGAAATCAAACTGCATGAAACTGTGAAACAGGTTACCAAGCAAGATTTGTTCAGTATGCCTCCAGTTAAACAGCAATACTTGCACTAGTTACCTGTCCTTCAGCTCACTGAAAAACTATACAACACCCTGTCTTTGGCATTTAGCTGGCATAGAGATCCTTTACCTGTGGCATAATGCACTGCCAGTCAACTAAAAATGTCTGTCAAAAGAACAGTCCCCTAAATTGTTCTTTATCTAACAGAGGAAGTGCATAACCATGCTGCTGCAAGAGAAGGCGTGCCTACCTGTATGAGCATCTTCTTGCAAGATTTAGGTTACTCTGTATTTCCCAGGATGTTTCCGAAAGGATCATGATGTCATGTTCGCCTAGGCACTGTGGGCAGCAGATAGGGGTAAGGCAAGTATAAACATGTTTTCTTTACAAACACAATCCTGTGACTTATTTAAAGGATAGGAAGCACTAGTTCTTCCACCACCACATTTTTTCTCAAACAGTGCTGGTCAGGATGGTTAAAAGGAAGGACGATGCATAACACTGCCATAAAGAGGGAAAAGAGGACCTGAGAGGTTGCACAAGTCCACAGCAGCCTGAGTGGCCAACATAAGAAAGTGGCCCTCACTGCACATACTGTGCAGTCAATGAGCATGATGTAGTGGAGAGGGTGGGCCCAGACACAAACTCTTCAATGTATCAGGGTCTTCACCAGATACATCTGCATACTGCACATAAAGGACATAAAATCATATTTTTTGTGTGATTTTGACAGGTTATTATTATAAAACAATGTCCTTTTAGAATGGACTTCTTTAAAATGTAAACACTCCAATATACATAGAATTTAGTCTCTTAATTAGACAAAAATAATTCAGATAAAACAAACATCTTTAATTGCATAAAACGTGCCTTACAGCTTTATTCTTAATCCTAAGAGCTACTGGATACTGGCAACCACCTAGGAATCAATTTGCACATCTTGTGCTAATGTTTCCACTTGAATTCCCAGTTTGCACTTACATTACCTAATATTGCACAAGAACATGTATGGGTCACGTTTCTTTTATCTAGGCTCATTACATTGCCCTTCTCAGTGCAGTCTAAAAGGTGTTAAGTGATGCTTTATGAAAGATATTGTTGTCAGCAGGAATCTATAATGGGCTATTCTGCTGGTACTGTAGGAGATATGCAAATGTGTTTTGTGCAGAGCCTGGCATGATAAAGATTTAATCAGGTGATCATCAGGGTGAACACCTAGTTAAGTAACAGGATAAAGCCGCTAGCTAAACAGATAAAGATCTGATCTTTTGGTAGAGACACTGCATTGCATAAAAAGCTTGTCCAAGAGTTTTAAAATTAGTGGTACACCCCCTTACAACTTTAGCACAAGATTTCTTTTAAAATCTGTAGCTAGACCCTGTTTCTGCAGCCACTGGGAAAGCTTGCAGTGTTAAAAAGAAGTGCAACTTTACAATAAATATAAATACACAACTCTGCCCCTGGTTATATCTCAAACCTGGTCTCAAAGTATCACCCTGACCGTCCCCTCCGCTCTTCACAAGACCTCCTGCTTTCCAGCTCCCTCATCAACTCCTCCCATGCTCACCTCCAGGACTTCACTAGAGTCTCTCCCATCCTATGGAACTCTCTACCCCAACCTGTCCTTCTATCTCCCACACTGACTGCCTTTAGGAGATCCCTTAAGACTCATCTCTTCAGGGAAGCCTATCCCACCTCAACCTAACCACTGAACAATCACTTTCTCAAACAATCATCCCCACACAGCTACCTCCTCATGTATCACTTACCCCTCCCTTTTAGATTGTAAGCCCTCACGGGCAGTGCCCTCCTTACCATCTTGTCTTGAATTGTATTGTAATTGTAATGTCTTCCTTATATTGTAAAGCGCTTTGCAAAATGTTGGCGTTATATAAATCCTGTATAATAATTATAATAATAACAATGCATCTTATCTGGCATCTTATACCTTTAAACCATTGGCAGCTCAATAACCTACAATCATATTTATTCATTTTCACTTTTATATAAACCACAAGCTTTATGATATTTCTGTGAGAAAACAGAAGTTCCTGTTGGTATGTACTGTGAAAATAAGACTTTCTTTGCATCCCTTTGGAAGAGCATGCTCCACCCTTATACCCAACAACTGGTATTTATAACTGTCAACTGTACCTGATTTCCCTAGGCAGTCCCAGACTTTTAAGATTTGTGAACACTAATCAACTTGATAATAAAACCCTGGCTTCATGGATGTCAACTGCAGTCATTAGTATTTATTCATATTTTTTATACTTTTCAAAACAGAACTTCAGGCAGTATAAAATCACAATTTATTCCATGTATGCATTTAATAGAAAATAATACCATGTATGGTAAATATAAGTACCTGAAGCTGTCTTCTTTTCAGCCTCCTGTAATCCCCTACACAGCAGACTGGAAAGAAGAGGGTCAACACCCTGACCTAGTCAGGCTCTGTTGCTTTGCACAGTGCCGTGTGTGGACATGATAATAGGAAGAGAGAACAGCTGGAAGAAAATGATTGCATCATAGTTGTGCTACTACTCCATTGACCATTTGCAAACTGGGGTGGGTCAGCACATGTGTATTAGCATGTGTTATCTAGCTGCCATGTAGTCTGCAGAGAGGGCCAGGAGATGGATGTGCTATTTGGCAGGGGTGTCCCAATAACATATCTCTCCCCCTCCCCATCTCCCTCCCCCCTTGTCTCCAGATAACTGCAGTATCTGGTTGCTTGAGAGTTAATAGTAACTCTCAAGCAACCCCCCTGCAGTACCCCACTATCCCCCGTGGCCCCATTCACCTGCGGGCTAGATTGCTAGATTCCGCAATCGGTAGGTGAATGTAAACAGCTGCGAGCAATAGCTAAACTGCTATTGGCTATTGCTAATTTCAATAGCTAATAGCAAGCTGGCTATTAAAACTCCCCGCCTGAGCAGAGGAGCAGACCTGAGAGATAAAGTTCTCTCTCAGGTCCGCTTCTCTTATTCATAAAATAAACCTGGCCCACTCATCCTATCACTTCCGGCTACCTTACCATTATATTCCTGCCTCTTTTCATACTTATATAACAACTTAAGAATTTATACCACATTTATCCTTATCTAAAAATATAATCCAAGATCAAAGGTTCTGAAATTAAACCCAGATTAGAGAGCCACACATTCCATATTCTAAAAATGTTTTGGAGACATTGGCAAAAAAACAAAACATCGAGATCATATTATGTCCTCACTTTTTTTTGCCGGTTGCCTGAATGCCAGATAATGGGGAGTTTATTGTATATATAATCCTATATTTAGAAATACCACATACCAGAAATCTTACAAAACCTGTATAAATATGAACAGGGTTGTCCACAGGGCTGAACAATGCAAAATGTTTAGTTGATTGTAGGGATAAGCAAAGTGGGCAAAGTGTGTATCACAGGAGATTCGGCCAACCCAGAAAAAAAATCAGCTGAACGCAAACATTGTGCCAAACCCTATTAAAGTTTACAGGAGCTAATTCTTATTTTTTTCTGTCTTTTTCAAAGCCAATTTGTAAGGAAAATGGAAATCTGGGCACTGCTATGGGGGTCATGTTCTATACAAAAGCAAATACTAGACATGTGACCTTGCAAAAAATTAGTTTACTTTCATTTCTATTTGGATTTTTATTGATTGTGTTGTTTGGATTTTGGATCCAATTATTATTATACAGGATTTATATAGCGCCAATAGTTTGCACAGCACTTTACAATATAAGGAAGACATTACAATCACAATACAATTCAAGACAAGATGGTCAGGAGGGCCCCGTCCGTGAGGGCTTACAATCTAAAAGGATCCTAAACCAGATTTGTCTCGTTCTTTGGGTTTTGGAAATTATGGTTCATTATTCGGATTATGGTTCCGTCCCTATTTTCGTTTCTGAACAATCCAAATTTTTGTTACGAACCTTTTCAGATGGGGTTTTTTAATTATATATATTTTTTGCTCTGTACTGGTGGTCATCTTAGTCTGTAGTGGACATTCTTGTTCTTTCTCTAGATGAACAAAATGTTATCAATCAGTGGAGTTTCAGTGTGTCAATAATTGTTCTACTAGAAAAGCACATGTGTAAATACCTGGAATTAGTACGGTGCTGTTAAAGAATAATCGTTTGTTGGCAAAAACACATTGTTGTGTAGATACTTGTGGTTACAGATGAAAATGAGAAGAGAGGTGGATGAAGTGATGCACCCATCATACTTAGTGTCTACTGTGCCTATGGTGCCTGTGGGGGCAATGTTATGATCTGAGTTTGCTTCAGTTGGTCAAGTCTAGATTCAGCAATGCTATGTGCTCACAAAATGGGTCAACTGCCTACCTAAATGTTACTGTCCAATGTGTCCCCCTCCCCATCCCCAGCAGAGAAGCATCTCCATAGCACTCGGCTGTAGCACCGGCTGGGAGATCAAAGGCTGCAGGGAGTCGAGCAGTGTCCGCCAGCTGTCATAAGCCCCACTCCTCATTTCCAGCATAGTTAAATGTCCCTAGCTTCATCAGTGCGGCAGGCTGCTTATGATCCCCGGCCGCACTGGCCAGGAGATCAAAAGCCTGCAGGAAGGTGCGCACAGCAGGTTGTCCAACACTTGAGCACCAGGCAACTTGCCTGCACCCAAGTGTAGGGCTCCGTGTTACTGCCACCCAGGAACAAAGGCCGCAATCCCACCTGCAAACCCCTGCTGTTTAAAACAGTACCAAGAACTCGGCTGCAGGAGCAACACTCCAATGCAAGCCCTGAATAGAGAAGGGGCGTCTCCCTGATTACTGCACAGCTGCTGCTGGTGGTGACACTGGCAGTATTGTGATAATAGAAGCCTGAACAATCCCTCCAGAAACTCAAAAATCTACCTCTTTGGCTGTACAAATGGATACGCACTGGAAACAGCATGCGCAGCTTTGACCTGGCCTCGCCATAATACAAAGCAGGTGTCACTATGTTACTGGCAGTGGATGTGGCAAAGGTGGTAATGCTAATGCCACTGTCAGTTATCAATGTGCAGGTGGTTCTGGGGGGAGGTGAGGTCCTGAAACAGCTGGCAACTAGGAGGTGCACAGCGTATCCTGGGCTCAACCCTGCTTACAGTGGCAGCTGCAGTGTCCCTGCCTGTCTTTATCAGCTTGAAGGGAGCGGTGCTCAGCTGTAAGGGCACAAACACAGAATGGGCCAACTACTCTTCTTTTTTCTCCTTTAGGCCCCATTCACACACAAATCGGCCTGCACGTACAGCTCCCTACGCTCACCTCAATTGCAGGTCCGTAGGGGTGCGGGTTTTCTGGCCGGGACGCATACAGGATCCATTCCGGCGGCGTATGAATATGATCACCCGCACCCCTACGGACCTGCAATTGAGGTGAGCGTAGGGGGGCGTACGGCCGCGTAGCACCATAGAGAAGGACAGGGGCTGCGTACTAATCACACGCAGCCCCTGTCCTTCACGGCAGCTACTTGGTACGGCCCCGCACGCAGCACGGAGCTGTACGTGCAGCCCGATTTGTGTGTGAATGGGGCCTTACAGATATCATGGAACCGCTCCTCTTGTGAGAAGTAACAAATGATTTGTTAGTGGTGGAAGGACCTTTTATGGCTGCTGCAGTGGCAGATTGTGACACAGATGTGCAGCTTGTCAAGTCACATGTGTTGGTGCTTGTGGTAGTGACTGTGTTGGTAATGTCAGGAACAACTATATTACCACAGGTCCCCTGAAGGGAGATCCCACCATGATACCAATGATGCAACTATAAATCTATATACTAAAATACATACAATTTATTAAACATGAATATGAAAAAACACAAGCATGTGTGTGGGTATGTGTGATGTAAAACACTATCCACAATATCCTTATTTCTATTGGTAAAAAAATGATCCAAGTATCACAGGTGTATGGTAACAATCAAGGGAAACCATTCCATTTGTATGATCGGGACGAGACACGATCGGGAAAGACTCACAATCTCATGTTCATCCAAAAAACAATGGTCTAGTCCAAATCACATCTCCATAGGTATGAAATGATAAAACATTGAGTGAATGGCTATTGAACCGCGGAGGATTTGTATGAGTGTCAGTAAAAGTAAGAGTCTCAGCGGGAGACCTCCAATCAGGTTCCAAATTAGTGTACGGCCGTACAAATCAAATTTCAGTAAGTAAGAAGAAGTTAGTAAAAAGTTTGGGTGTTGTAGATACCCTGGAACTTATCAGTGCCAAAAGTGTAAGTTCTGTAGATTAATTCATGTGGGATCACAGATAACTACTCCTAGGGGTCAACTAATTGCAGTAGACATTTTGCAAACTGCGAAAGCGGGAGGGGTGATATATTTGTTATTATGTCACTATGATATGCTTTATATCATGAAGACTAAGATGATGCTAAAAAGGAGGATCTCAGATCACATGGCTGATGTAGCAGCCCGTGATCTGAGATCACCAGTAGCCAGACATATAGTTCAGTCTCATCTAAGTAAAACTCAGGGGCTCCGCTTCATTGTCCTTGACCATGTGCACAGATCAAATACCGTATATACTTGAATATAAGCCGTCCCGAATATAAGCCGAGGTACCTAATTTGACCAAAAAAAACTGGGAAAAAGTATTGACCCGAATATAAGCCGAGGGTGGGAAATGAGGCAGCTACTGGTAGATAGATACCAATAAAATGACATTAATATTTATTTAAAAGAAAAATAACCTAGCTCTGTAAGTGGAAAAGGGGAAGGGGATTGGGATAAATCCCTATTACAATGAAAATGTGGATAGATACAACTCACTAAATGCCATGAAGAACCAGGCATAAATGACATGATTACCATTCTGACATGTTTGCACATCTATATAAGGTCCATATTGCCATTATCTGATTGAGGGGTTAATGTATAATATGTAAAATAATACATTATTAGTGTTGTTTTATTGATAAGTTTATATAATAATGACCCCATGCAGATGGTTCCAGAGAGCCTTTTTTTATATATTGCTTGAAATATACTAGATAACTAAAATTAATTATACTGCGAAGGAAATATATGAATTGCTACTTTGTGGAACACAAATGGATATGACTCGTGTTTCCTGAGGGTGAATGGAATGTAGAGTAATCATCAGCATGTCTTGTTTTGGATTTAAGCCACCTGGCACCAAGTACAAGCAGACTATGCCCCTCTGATGAAGCCCCTGCTGCGGAGAAACACGTAAGGGAGTAGCATGGTAGTTGCATTTCTTACCTCAGCTTATGGACCTCTTGATAGCCCGAATTTGCTAAATACACACGAGTGGTTGGAGTATTATACTATGACTCAAATCATGGATACCTTTTGACATTTGCCAGATTCACTGAATGACTGTCAACACTCTCTTTGCAAGATAAGTATACGGATACTGAAAGTTGATTTGTACGGCCGTGCACTAATTGGGAACCCGATTGGAGGTCTCCCGCTGGGACTCTTAGCTTTACTGACACGGATAGTGTCAGGGAATACAAATCCTCCGGGGTTCATTAGCCGTTCACTCAATGTTTTATCATTTCATACCTATGGAGAAGTGATATGGACTAGACCATTGTTTTTTGGATGAACATGAGATTGTGAGTCTCTCCCGATCGTGTGTGCACAAATAGAATACGGGTTTCCTTTGATTGTTACCATACACCTGTGATACTTGGATAATTTTTTCACCAATAGAAATAAGGATTTTGTGGATAGTGTTTTACATCACACATACCCGCTGACATGCTTGATTTATAGCGGACTCTGGTGTCTTTGAGGTCCACATACAATATTTATTAGATTCATCTCGTTATATGGATAGCCGAGTGTAAACATTATTTCCTATGCTGTTTTAAATGTATTTTTTCATATTCATGTTTAATAAATTGTATGTATTTTAGTATATAGACTTATAGTTGCATCATTGGTATCATGGTGGGATCTCCCTTAAGGGAACCTGTGGTAATATATTTGAGCTCATTATAGGAGACCCACCTTTGATTCTATACTACATAATTATTTTGAGTGAAATCCCCCCTTCCCCGTGTATATATAATGTCAGGAACACTGCTCACTTTAACAATGTGGAATTTATTGGGAGAATCCATGCTGATTAACCCCTTCGTGACGGGAGACGTACAGTGTACGTCCCGTCACAAAGTGGCTATATGACTGGCCACGTAAGAAGGTGGCAACAATAGCATGGATCACCCAAATACAATGAAAACCTAGAAGAACGGCAACAATGCCAGGCTGTGGCACTGAAACCACAAACAAACCCTGCCCGCAAAATATATAGAAAATAAGTGGAAACTTAAAGAAATAGCAGAAAAAAATACAGAAAAAACGGACTGCAAGAAAAACATTTTAAAAAGCTGAAAATTATGATAGGAAAATAACGCACTCTCTCTCTAGATTACATCACACAAATAAAATCAAGAAAAAAAAAGCAATTGGGCAGATTTCACAATATATACAGTTGGATGACACTGTGTGCTCTCCTGCTGCTCTCAATGACTCACTAACCCAGAAAAGGAAGTCACTTAACTGTGCCTGTAATATAACCCCCAAACCCCTTCTAATTGGCCAGAGCACATTCACATGTCCAATTAGTTTAGTTTGGAACAAAATTCAGATGGATATAAAACATTTTTAAACGACCATTCAGATTCGTGTAAGCCTCAAACCCTTTCTAATTGGCCAGAAAACAGTGACATGTACAAGTATAGCTTGGAACGAAATTGGGACGAATACAACATTTTGTTAAATGACCATTCAGACAGACATTCGGTTTAAACGACCACATTCAGACATTCGGTTGCATCCGAATGTAATGAAATTTGTACAAATATCCATTTAGAGTTAAATGACATTTTCATGTCTAGCAAATACCATTCAGCAGGGAGATCAGCTTAACCAGTTGACATCCGCGGTGTTAAACCCCCTTCCCATCCAGGCCATTTTTCAGTATTCAGCGCTGCGGTACTTTAACTGACATTTATTCCGTCATGCAGCGCTGTACTGAAATGAATTTTATAAGCAGTAAATATATGAGATTAATTAAGCACTATTTTCAATAATATAACCAAAATAGCTGCAGTTAATTAAGTGTTAAACCAATCCACTCATAAAATATAAGTAACAATACATATTTGCAGCACTTATTATGCCCAGATAATTTCCCCAGTGTTCCCCAGTGTTTATAGATCACCACATGAAACAACAATAAAACTTTCAAATGCAGTTGATTTGGATGTTTAAGCATTAAGTTGAGGACACTGGGGGACATCATTACTTTAGAAGGGTATATGAAAGATGTTACAGTGAGATGGCTAAGAATGGGCATAGCTCCAAGTGATGGGTTATCAGATGTGGAGTCAGAGGAGGAGTGATTCAGTTTTTCATGTAAGCAGGAAGGAATCATTATGTTTACTGTTAAAAGAAAACTAAGAAAAACAGAAAATTGAAGATAACTTTAGATAAAAAAGTAAGCTTGAAAAAGTAAAAGAGTTACAAGAATGTAGGGAGATGGTGAATTAAGGTCCATGCCAGATTAAATGGATGGTAAAATTATAAATAAGAAAAAGCAAGATGTTTCAAAGGGATTTAGGTGATTTTTTTAAAAAATATACAGGTGTCAAGAGGAAAAGGAACAGGATAAATTGATAGGGAGAATCTTCATTGGAGAAATATCTATGTGTTCCCAAGCGTGACAAATAGTTTTGTATCCCAGAGGAGTGAGCATGGATATACATTTCAAGGGGAGGAAAATAGAAGGTTAAGCCCTTTATGACTAGAGAAAAATAAATGAAGAAAAAAGCCAGGGTGGTGTGCTTCTTAAGCTGGCCATACGCCTATAGATTATCTGCAGATTTTCTATGGTCGGATGGAAAAAGTACAACAGATTCCTCCATCTATGCTAAACTGTGTGGATGGAGGAATCTCCCACTGAGCCAAGCTTCAGTATCTTGCTAGTCGGCCCTGCTGGCTCTCAAAATACCTGAACAATCTAATTGGATGCGGGCATTGTTCAGATATTTTGAGAGCCAGCAGGGCTGACTAGAAAGATACTGAAGCTTGGCCCAGTGAGAGATTCCTCCATCCACACAGTTTAGATGGAGGAATCTGTTTGTTGCACTTTTTCCATCTGAACATAGAAAATCTGGAGATAATCTATAGGTGTATGCCAGCTTAATCTATAGGTGTATGCCAGCTTAATGGGAGTATAAGTAGGTGCAATACCAGTAGAAAATAGGTTTACACCTGTCGGAACTATTAAACGCTCAGAGGAAAAAACTGTGAGGCCTAAATGTATTACTTATACATAATGTAACAAGGGTATACTGGAAGCCATTTTATTTTTAATCCGTAGAATGAAGTTCATTTTTTCAAGACAGATGACAAGTATGCAATTCACAATCTCTAACATCATAGATTCCCAGGTTATAAATTTTTGAGGTCTAGTTAGACCAGACAATAACAAGATAAAGATTGACAAATGTTCCAGACTTTAAGATAAATAAAGATTCCATGTCTCAGGCTTAACAAAGGACAAAGA
The DNA here is from genome assembly GCF_000935625.1 of Nanorana parkeri. Taxonomy (NCBI): domain Eukaryota; kingdom Metazoa; phylum Chordata; class Amphibia; order Anura; family Dicroglossidae; genus Nanorana; species Nanorana parkeri. The sequence continues at coordinate 286,416 of NW_017307146.1, forward strand.
ACTATACACCATCATATATATTTTTTTCTTTCTCTTTTCAAGATATGAAAAAGAGTTCACATTGAAAATTACCTATTATATAGTATTCTTATTTGATAGGATTGGTAAAACTAATAATGTTATTTTGATTATTAATATCACATGAGCTATATAAATACTTAATATGCTTAAGTAATTTTGTTTTCATAATGCAATATTCTACATGTTTATCCTATATACATTGGCCGGTTTTACTAATTGGCATATACTGGTATTGTCACGTACCTTAGGGGAGTCTGAAATGTCGAGGGCGGCCTCTCTCACTTCTCTGGTCCTGGGGCACCTGGATGGGGCACAGGAGCAAGGGGGCACAGAGGGGCAGGAGTGCCAGCAGTAGATGAATCCGTTGAGCAGGAGATGCAGAGATGGATGCAGGTCAAGCAGGCAATGGATAAGCAGAATTGTCAGGACATGCCGAGGTCATCAACTTGCAGGAAACACAGTACAAAAGAGGCAGGAACAACGTCAGAGACAAGCCGAGTGTCCAAGCACTGGAGAGAAGCAGAAGGGTCAAGCCAAGCCAGATCAATAACAGATATACACTTCAGGAACAGGATACAGAAACACAGGGAAGCTGAATCGAGCAGATTAAACCTTTCCCTGGGATCGTTTATTTTATTTATTTTTTTTGACATCGGGACCGTCAGTCAGAAAAGAAGAACAAAAAGGCATACAATTGCATAGCTAGATTACTATTGGCTATTGCACTTTGCAATAGCCAATAGAAAACTAGCTAATGCGCCCGCCCACTGCTGCTGTCAATCAGCAGAGGGGAACCTGAATTTTTCTATCAGGTCCTCTTCTGGTGATTGAAAGCAGCAGGGGCGGGTGCAATAGCTAGTTTGCTATAGGCTATTGCAAAGTGAAATAGCCAATAGGAATCTAGCTATGCATTCTTATGCCTTTTTTTTTTTATTCTGACAACTGCAAAAAAAAAAGTCTGCAGATAGCAAAGAAGCTATTGCTTCCTGTGCTATCTGCCATCATTTCAGGGGGGTGCTCTCTCCCAGCCCCCCCTAAGACCCCCTCCGCGGACGGGGGGGAGAGGTCACCTCCCTGAAATGAGAGGGACACCTCCCTGAAATTGCTTATTTCAGGTTGGGATCCCTGGCATTGGCCTATACACATACAGCACAGCAATGAAGTAATAAAATGAACTAGGATCACACTAATCCAGCACGTTATTATTCTGAGTTGCCCCACTCAAGCGGCGGCCATATTGAGTGGGGCACGTGAGATTAATAACGTGCTGGATTAGTGTGATCCTAGTTAATTTTATTACTTTATTGCTGTGCTGTATGTGTATAGGCCAATGTAGTTGGATGTGTATGTGCGTTATAATTAATCGAAATTAATCGATTAAAATTTTTTTAGATTAATCGAACAGGAAATTTTTAATTATTACCAGCCCTAGTTTATAGTGATAACATTATTCTATTGTAATGTCTGTAATCATCAAGAAGGAGATAAAGTAACTACACTTTTAGCACAAATTACTTCATCCTCAATGGTATGTAGAAAGATTTTATTTCTCTTCTTCTATACTTTTTTTTTCCATACTCTGTTGTCTTGAGGAGATAGATGTTTCTACACCAATCTCAGGTGGAGAGGTCATCTCATTACATGGTCCAGAAGTGTTAGAGAAAAAAAACAAAAGTATTCCTAGACCAATACTGCCTCCTTCAGGTAATTGTGGGTATAATTTGGAGTAAAGTTAGATGAGTAGTGACTTTAAAGTTTAGATAAAATAGTATTTCTCTTCCCCAAATTTTGGGTGATAAAAGCTTAGAGAAATTTGGGGGAAGAAAAAGTGGCAAAAGGACTGAACATGGTGAACGATAAGAGATGAGACTGAACAGAATGGGGGATAAGACTAGAAGATAACCTGAACATCTGACAAAGAGTTTCTGTTCCTAAATTGACCAAGGCTGAACATCACTGAGACCAAAGAATTTCCAGATAAGCGGTAAAGTATAGATTTGCATCCATCTGTAAGCAGTTTATGCTAGCCAATATATCTGACTAAATCATTTAATTTGACCATTTGGTTATATAGTTTCAGCAACAAAATTGAAAAAGAGAACATTTAGCTACAGTAAAAATCATCTCTAATTTCAATTTGTTATAAATGGAAGCTAATATTGGCTTCTAGTCAATGGTTTAGTCTGTGATATATACAGTATATTAAAAAAACTTGGCTGGACTGGTTTTTTTTTTACTTCAGATCGAATTTAGACTAATTAGCTAATCTGGTGCTTAAGAAGTGTAAGCTATATTAGTTTATGTGTAGTAAGGATTTTGAGCTTGAAACATCTGTTTTACTAATATTTGAAATAATAACGTGTAGTTTTAATTTATAAAAATTACTCTTGTTGAGAAATCACATTGCATACTTTGAACGTTATTATTTATTGTCACCAATAATATTTCTGATCATTATTTTGCACTGATTTTATAGTTAATAAATATATGCACAATATTGTTTTTATTTAATCTTCAAATTAGTGCATAAATATAACTCAGGAAATCAGTTAATTTATGAAGCTTAGTAAGGAATCAACCTAATTTTAGATCCTTACCTGTTTTCATAAATAATATACTGATTTTAATCAGAGCAAAAGTTCTTACACACCCTTAAGTTATGAGGCACATTTTGTGGGCAGGTCATATACCCCAATGTATCCACCAGAAAAAAAGAATACAGGATACAAAAGGGAGGATATAAAAAAGAAAGGTTTATTAGTTGACAACTTACTTAACCTTAGTTCAGCAACATTGAATAATAATGTGAAAAATCTGATGAAGCTTGGTTTGAAATTTGCCCCAAAAATAGTGTGGACACATTTAAAGTTTGTATTTAGATGTACACTCACTGGTCACTTTATTAGGTACACCTGTTCGACTACTCATTACCGCAAATATCTAATCAGCCAATCACATGGCAGCAACGCAATGCATTTAGGCATGTAGACATGGTCAAGATGATCTGCTGAAGTTCAAACTGAACATCAGAATGGGGGAAAAAAGGGACTTTGAAAGTGCAATAATTGTTGGTGCAATATGGGCAAGTCTGAGTATTTTAGAAACTGTTGATCTACTTGGATTTTCATACACAACCATCTCTAGAGTTCACAGAGAATGGTCCGAAAAAGAGAAAATATCCAGTGAGTGGCAGTTCTCTAGGTGAAAATGCCTTGTTGCTGTCAGAGGTCAGAGAAGAATGGGCAGACTGGTTCAAGTTGATAGAAAGGTAACAGTAACTCAAATAACCAATCATTACATCCGGGGTATGCAGAATAGGATCTCTGAATGTACAACACATCGAACCTTGAAGCAGATGGGCTACAGCAGCAGAAGACCACACCGGGTGCCACTTCTATCAGCTAAGAACAGGAAACGGAGGCTACAATTTGCAAGAGCTCAGTAAAATTGTACAATAGAAGATTGGAAAAATGTTGCCTGGTCTGATGAGTCTAAATTTTTGCTGCTACATTCAAATGATTGGGTCAGAATTTGGAGTAAACAGCATGAAAGCATGGAGCCATCCTGCCTTGTAGCAACGGTTCAGGCTGGTGGTAGTGGTGTAATTATTATTATTATTATTATACAGGATTTATATAGCGCAAACAGTTTGTGCAGCGCTTTACAATATAGGGAAGACATTACAATCACAATACAAATCAAGACAAGATGGTAAGGAGGTCCCTGCCCGTGAGGGAAATGAGGCAAAATGTCTTTGTTCAACTGCTGTTACAATACAGCTGAACAGAGAATATAATAGAATTGAGCATCCCATGTGCAAAACAATAAAATGTGTTAAGGAGAACCTCAGCAGGCCTGTAGGGGAAATTGCTTAGGATATCACATATAACTTGTAAATGGATGTACATGGATTTTTTAGTGTGTACAATCTTGTTTGATGCTTTGCTCCCTGAAATAAGATCTGAATTTTCAATAGATCAAACAGTGGAAATAATCACTGTTTGAAACGTAATGCTGCTTGTTTAATGGAGTCCACTTCTAAATTGTATTTCAAATGCTCAGCTCTGCCACTGTCAGAATGCAATGTACACAGTGAGAGATTTGCTCATCACTCTTATCATGGAGCCTGTCATATTCTGTGTGAAAATATGTGTGTGATATATGAATCTGATAAACTTGATGTTAAAATCTCAGCATGTGTTGATATGTAAATTTCCTGCTCGCAGCTCCATGTAAGCAAAGGGGTGGGATACTCTGATGTCACTAACCTTTTATGGCCTCAGGGCTTCATTTGGTCAATGACGTTGCGCTAATATGGCCATATAAGGTCAAGGATTTCAGCACAAGCATCCTACCCCCTTGTTTATGTGCAGTTGCAATGCAGGGAATCCTCCAGCCCATAGGTGATTGGGTAGGGGGCCCTATGTCTCTTCTGGGTTCAACAGAGCTCAGGTTTGGACCAGGTTCAGTCCAAACCAGAGCTCATTACCACTTTCTGAATATGCTGCAAAACATTCTTAGTCAGTATTAATGCCAGAAAAGTGTTACTAGTTCTATACTGAATCATCCCTATTGTTTCTATTTATAGATTAGAGTATATTGAGAGCAGCAACGGCTGCTCTTTACCTGTGCGTGTGTAGGCAGTTGTCAGTGACAGGGCAGCCTAGCTGGCTGCAGGATAAAGTGGGTTAATAAGTGTATATAACTACTTTCAGCGATTTTGATATGTTTATATGTAAATATGTTCAGCACTGTTTAGCCTCTACAATTGTCTCCAGCACCATTTTGGAGAAGCCTGGTGTCCTGATTGGACAGGAAATCTCGGGAGATTTGGTCGGCCATTTTGGGGTGGTTATCTGATATAGGAAACACAACCACTTTTGTAGTGAGAACACGTGTGGATGTAGACAGGGACAGAGACCCGCTTGTGAGGGAGAGTCAGGAAAGTGCAGGGAGAGTGTTCCAGCCTGTGAGGGATAGTTCAGGGTTCCTACGGAGTCCTGTATCGGTAATCCGGGTCGGATGAAAAGACTCCCAGGTGTTTATAACCAAACCAGTGTCTCCGCTGTGAGTGCGGGAAGAGTGTGCCAGACTCCTATCTCCCTGTATGGAACGAATATCGCTGCTTCCGGGTAGAGTGCTATCAGCCTTACAGATACGTATTGTGTGCTTGGGTTTAGACTGTGCCAGTCAGTGGGAAGTGTCTAGGGTGCTAACGAATCCCACTACCGCTTACATCTGAAGTGACTGTACTGTGTACCTGTGTCTCCATGCCTGGAGTGAAACCGTTTGCTTTACTATTGTAAATATTCTTCATACTACCGGCCCTCCGGTAATAAACGTTATCCTGTTAAAAGTCAATTACGTGTGATTCCCTCTTTGAAGCCGCCACACCCTAAACCCGCTTACACGTGCAGTGCTTCAAGCTTGACTGCTCTTTTTACGTCGGCACAAGGCCATGAATAGAACCCTGACAATAGACTTTTAGTATATACAATCTAGATGACTCATAATGCACAGTAAATTATATTTTCACAGCAGTCTTTTCAGCATGTTGTTCATTGTATTACTAGTAGACATAGTGATACCTACATGGGAAACATGTGCCTAAATCAAGAAGAAAAACTAAATGGGGTTTGGGATGTGGAGGTTGCTGAATAAATGACAAAGCATTTCTGTAGCTCAAGCAGCATGCAGCCATGTCCCATTTTACTACAGGCTTTTCAATGCTACAGTATAGTAAAAATCCAAAATGGGCACCATGCTGTTGAAATTCATGACAATCATGTAAGTTTTGAAGTCTATATGGTAGGGTGTCATCATTTATACATGCTTCGGGAATCATATTTTGTAAATATGAGAGGATATAAGAGAAAGAGAGATAAAAATAGAAAAACTGTACACTAAATATGGTGAAATCAGATCATGAAAATAATTGAATCCATAAAGTCTACAGTAATTACATACAATTCATACTTACTGAAATGTCTCCCGGCTTCCCCTGTACCCCCACCCCCCAACTTATCACTGGCATTAGAAAACACTATTTAAATGCCTTTTTTACTCACCAAAGCTGTGGTTATGTTTTTTCTTCTGTTTACAGGAGTCAGTGCCCTTCGTCGTGTGTCCATTTCACTACCTGCGTGAGGTGAACCCTTCTTATTAAATGTCCAATGGCGAGGCTCTCATAGGATTAGGATCCAGAAGAGGATTCTGTGGCAGTGACATTAGAATGAGGGGACTGTTGGTTACCAGACTAAAGCTGGTCATACACTATGCGAATTTCAGCTGGTTTTTGATGAACAGGCCGAAATTTGCACAGTGGGTGCTCCTGTCACCACCCTTAAGAAGATCGAAAGAGCCAGTTGGAAGATTTTCAGCTGAATGGTGCTTGTAGCCAATTAGCTGCAAGCACCATTTGGGTATTCTGACACCAGCCACCGCTGACATTGGGAAATTCCTCCATTCACGCTGCATAGTGTTGATGGAGGAATCTGTGAAATCTTTTTCATTCTGCCAGAAGGCTAAATTTTTAAAAAACAGTACAGTGTTTGGCCAGCTTTAGGTGAGTATATCTCTGTTCACAAGGTAAGAAAAAAAAGGATGTTAAGGATGGGTTAGAGAGGGGTTAATATTTGGCCAAAGATGAGCTTTAAATATCCATCCATCTGCCACTGACTGCTGACCATTGGCTATAGCAGTAAAGTGCTAAATAATTAATGAAATATAAGACAATGGGAAAGACACATTTGCAGCTGAACTTCAGACTAAGTCTGATCATGGACCTCCAGTACATGTTGAGAAAATCAATTCTGTGTTCAGATATAACCAGAATGCATAAAAGGTGTTACAGGGTTGTGATCACCTCAGACTCATGTTAAAGTAAAATTAAACCCACAATATAAAATAATTACAATTGTATCATGCAGACAGAAATAAGTTGCCATTTTATCATTTAGACAGATAAAACATTAAACATGATTAGAGCTGCAACAATTATTCGATTAAGTCGATTAAAATCGACGATGAATTACTTTTTTCTTTAAAACCATTTTTGGAACTTACTTTTTGATTAAAAAATGAGTGTGCTGTGCAAAGCTCTGTTGATTCTGGAGGCTATATCCAGTTTGAGCTTACATGTAACAACAGCTATGACACAAGTGAATGTCAGTCCATGCATGCCTGAGTCACAAGATAAGCACAGTCAATACATTTGGCTATTCATCTGCATGGCAGTTTAAACTCCACAGTGGGAACGTGCATCCTCATATAACAACACTGCTTCTATAAACATTTTGGCAGTATGGATGAGCTTCAATTCCAGGTTAATCATGAGTTCACTAACTAATGGGATCATTCACTGTCATAGCAACCAATTAGCAATCATGCAATTCCTGGCTTTTGAACTATGGTCACTTGTTATATAAAGGCCAGTATTGGGGTTATTCTAATGTACCCTAAAATAGTCCGGTTTCCCATCAGCCTTTTGTCAATGTGTGCTGGAATTTGGAGTACATAGGGAAAACTGACAGAGCATTTTCACGGAGAGATAGTTACTGCTGTACAGTAGAATTGTGCGATTCGTTTAGTTCCGAAACGAAATTCAGACGAATTTTCGGAAATTCGGACATTCTGACGTATCCGAATTCCGAATTACAGATATAACGAATGCAAACGATTCCGAATTTCCGTTTCCGAAATTCGTTAGCGGTAGTTTGTTCGAACGTTCGTTTCATTTTTGTTTCGTTTTCGTTTGCAAAGTGACAGAGAAGGAGAAAAAAAAATGTTTTCCTCAAATGTCACTTTGCTGCAACGAACAAACGAATGAACGAATGAACGAAATGAATAAGAAACGAAAACGAAACAAACTACCGAATTTCGTCCGAATCCGAATTGACTTTCACACCCGAATCACGAAAAACTAAATAACACAATATCCGAATCAAAACGAAACGAAACTAAACAATTTTTTTGTCAGTGCACATGTCTACTGTACAGTGCTCTATAATTTTACATGCAGAGCTATACAGTGCTATAATTCAGCATTCCTCAAGATCTCAGTGCTTCATCTAAACACATAACCAACAGGGAGCAGCACACACAGTAAATGAGGCCAGTCATCAGCGAAAGACCTACACTCTTCCTCCTACTTGCACTCTCTTTCCACCTCTCCCGACACTTCCAACAAGAATCTCCTTCCTTATCTGCTGCAACATCTGAGGCCTCCAACAGTAGGGATGGAAATCCGACAAGGGGTTTGAAAGGCCTATCTTATGGCACATAAAGCTAGGAAGACAATCAGCATGCCCACACCACCCCACGACATCTAGCTGCATGCTTGAACATGCAGGTTTCTGTTCTCCAACGTCTGGAGTGGAAGAAAAAATATTCGACCAATCACCCCCATGCTCATCGTCTCAATGCCAGCTTGGCAAAAATCCTGGCTTTACAGCTGTTCCCATTCCAGCTGTGCTGCACCACAATGGCAGGTACCCAGCCACCATTTTTTGGCCAGAAGGTCATCCCTGCCTCCAGCATGTCGAAGCTAATGTCTTTGTGTTGTTGGACCATGCAGGCAGTGGCAGGGACCACATGACCACAAACACATGGTCCAGCAAGCATTATCACGGATGCTGCATCTCTTTTACAACACACTGAATACATTTGATGGAAGGATGCAGGATGGGGTACACTACTGGAGCTAGAGGTGCCACCCTATGTCCTTCTACTTGGTGATGGTGATAGCCCAGTTTTGTCTACCCTCTCCTTTTCTATAGCCTTGTCTGGTGACTTGTTAGAACTACCAGTCACCCCAAGCGACCAACAGCCTGGTGGACAGGCGCAAAACCATAGAAGAAATGGCCTCAGCTCTGCAGGGGCAAGTCTGGATGGACAGCACCAACCTGCTGTCCATCCTTTGGCAGGAAAAGTTTACACACATGGCTTGCCTGGCATGCATCCTTAACCTGGTGGTGCAGCAGTTCCTAGTTAGGTACCCTGGTTTCCATGATCTCCTGCGGCAGGGCAGAAGAGTATATGGCCACTTCAGTTGGTCATACCCAGCAAGTGTTCGCTTGCCCAATAGTTAGCAGCAACACATGCTGCCTGCCACCTCTGTGATATGCCCACATACAGGAACTTGACATTTGCCTTGCTGCAGCGACTGCACTTACAGCACTGGTCAGAAAATGAGTGTTTGTGCGAGACAAGTACAGGCTCTGTGGGTCTGTTTTTTCACAACATCAGTGGTTTCTGATTCAGGAGTTGTGTACTGTCTTTTCACCATTTGAAGAGGCAAGCAGCATGGTGATCTGCGACAAGGTGGGGATCAGCAACATAATCCCTCTGGTATTCCTGTTGCAGCACACACTAAAAAGCAGCAGGAAGAAAAGAAGAAGTTCCTGCAGCGCCGGATTTATCTTATTATTGTTTATTTTTTATAATAATTTTCTTATTTTTTAATAATTTGTTTCTTATTATTTTTTACTTTTTAATCACCTTTTTATTTTTTATTTAATTATTTCTTTTTTTAAATTATTATTTATTTAATTATTTTTTAATCAAAAAAATTTTTTTCCACCTAACTTGATTGCTATCACACAGGATCTAATAATTCCCTGTGTGATAGCAATTGGAGGCGACAGGTTCTCTTTATTGACACTGTCACCTCCAATAAAGGAGTTCTAGCACAGCACTGTGCTGGAACTCCTGTGACAGGTGAGAGGGGAAGACTGCCCTCCCCTCTCACTGTTTAACGGGTTACTCGTAACCCTGCCAATCTGCTCCCTGCATGGGCGGCCAGTAAGAGGAGAGAGACTCGGCGGCCGGGGAAGGACGGACCGGGAAGACGGAGCCAGCAAGGCAAGAGGTAGGTGCCGGGGGTAGGGGAGGACGGACGGACGGAACGGCTGCAGACTTTTTACAAGTGATCTCGGCGACATCGCTGAGATCACTTGAAAACGTACAATCGGCTTCCCCACACTACATTTAGTCCTGCCTTCAAAGCAGGACTAAATGTAGAAAGCGCAACTTACCGACCTGCGCCTGGAACTTCCTCACAAGGACACCGCTGCCTCTCCTCTTCGCCCTGCCGCCCCGAGGCTGGGACTCAGTGGCCTTGTGGGAATCCGGCCCTGACTTCCTGATGTGTCAGAGCGTGCAGGATCCTTTCACACTTGACATCATTTCTCTGAGGCATTAGCAGGCAGAGAAGAAGCATGAGGAAGAGTAGGCTTGGGGTGTCAGGATGAGGAGCACATGGGGCAGGCATCCAGGGGTACATTTCACCCATCTGAAAACCCAGAAGTTGTACATAGGGTGAGATCATTAAGCACATTGTTGTACTTATCTTCTTTTGCCATTTGAAATTTGTGGCAAATGGGCTCAATCATGCTGCAGTGCCTGCGCAAGGACCCCAGAATACAGGCCATCAAGTAGAGGGACCACTACTGGTTGGGGACCCTTTTGGAACCCTAATTCAAGGAAAAAATGCCAGACCTCAGACCTCATCCTGCCATCACAGAGGGAGCAATAAACATGCCACTTGAAAGAGGTGCTGTGGAGGATCTTCTTAGCCACCTTTCCAGAGAGTGACATGCCTCGAAGTCTAAAATTGTTTGTAAAGGAGCAGCCTCAATGTGAATTTAAAGTAATTCTTTAGAATGTATAAGCAGACCTGAAGCCTAAACCACATAATATCAGATTATATGGGGTCAAGGGTGGGTGTTGACACCCTTAGAAACAAAAACTGCCTGGACTCTTTGGGTCTCCAGACTGACCCACTAGCTAAATTTTGCACAGTATGCAATTGAGCTGACTGCCTGTCTGCTCAAGTTTTGACAAATCCCCCCCCCCCCATCATTGTGCTTAATTAATAGATTCATTTTCAGCACTGCTCACTTAAAACACCTGTCTATATAAAGTTACTTGGACTTCAGAGAGAAATGTATTAAACTATGATCTAATTGTAAACATCTACCTTACTACTGCATTTCTATGTACCTTGTTTGATCATCCTATTTGGAAATTAAAAAAGTGACAGGCCACTTAAAAAATGTTTGTAAAAATGTATAGCTGAATGGGTGACCTCAGCAAATAGAAAAGGAAGCTGTAGCTATATTGTTGTTTCATCAATATTAATACATGTAATTGTTTTTACAATAGGCAAGCAAAATGTATACCATTATATGTTCCAATTAGCTTTCAGCAATCAGTGTAATGCCAACATATGAGATTAGTGAGTATTATTGACAAGCTTTCCAGAGATAATGTTCTTGTTCATCAGGTATGAAGCTGCATAGCTAAGCATTTTGTACCCTGTAGCAATACACAAGGATGTGTATCATATAAAGCCTTGTCAACTTGTCAATGAAAGTGTCATTCCAGTAACAAGGAATAATATATGTGATCATACAGTGTTACAGGGCAAATTTTATATA
>NW_017307146.1:298143-306854 GCF_000935625.1 Nanorana parkeri
ATATATATTAGAAATTATTATTATTATACAGGATTTATATAGTTTGTGCAGCTAAAAGAGCCCAGAGAAGACATAACAAGAGGACCCAGCATATCATTTTACCGGCCAGAAAACATCTGAAGTAAAATAAAAAGGCATAAAATACTGCTGACAGGGGCCTGAAGGGAAAGAGAGGAGCAAGAGTGAGCCAGAATTTAGGCAATGCCAAGTGGAGTATTTCCGGACCCACCAATGTAAGCATAGTTTCAAGCATGAAATCGCTCAACAGTAGCAAAACTAGCAGCAAAAAGAAGCTTCTCTGCTCACATGTAAGGAACCATTGAACACCAATGATTGATTTATTTGTTGACAACCAATATAATAGGGGAACTAAACTACTAACACCAGTGTAATAAGGGCACTACACCTGTGTAGTGGGTCAAGGAGATCTCTTTATCAAACCTATGAGAGATCCATTTGTTTATTGTATCTTGGGTCCAATCAAAACCTTCTCATCGTAAGCCCTGATGATGGGGTGTTGTTGGCCCCGAAACACATTGGACGTTTTTTGACATTCAGACTCTTTCACCTTTTGGTTCGGCACCCTTTATTTCTGAACTTCTGGTTACCCAACACGGGAGGCCTGTCTTGTTTGGGAGCTGCTTTGCCAGTGAACTTACTTAAAACTGTTCCTGCATCTGAATGATTTAATTGAGCACAGTGATCCCAGTGCATCTTACCGCTTTCGCTGCCACTGATGTGTGGAATACGTTGCTGGCAGCAGGCCCTTTTAAACTGACATAGCCGCCGGGATGAAAACAACGATTACACTGCACATGTTAGGTATCACCGAGTGCGCCAGAATGAGAGCAATAATTCTATTCATGGATATCTCTAAACTGATGGCCTGTATGGGCTTTTAAAACGTCACCTATGGACAATTTGGGGTACCGTATTTTTTCACCGTTTCACACACACACACACACACACACACACACACACAAGTTTTAATCTGGGCATGTTGGGTATCTATTTATTCATCGTAACTTCATCTTTTATAACTTACAAAAAAAATGGGTATAATAGCTTCTTTTTGGCCACCAACATTAAGCTAATATCATGTGATGTAAGTATTTGCAACTGCCAATATTTAATTCTACAGGGTCTTAGCTTTCAGTAAATTTATAGAGGGTTATTCACAAAGCTCCCAAAGGCAGCCGAGTGAATAACCCAACCGAAGTGAAATGAGCTGAACGCTGTTCGGCTATTCACTTCTGGCTTGTACAGCTGATTTCAGCCATACACCGGCTAAAATCAGCCGTACATCGGGCCATTTGGGGACGCTGATCTGTCATTACAACTGGGCGGAGTGAGCCGTGAGATCATGGCTGGCTCTGACCAGCTGTCATTTGCATGGCCTTTGGTGGGCCGTTCTCCCTGCTTCGGCTGTCACTTCAGCTCAGTCAAGCCGAAGCATATGCCTTCAGCTCGGCTGAGCAGCACGGCCGCCCTCGGCTGCTGCATGGGCTAATCTGAATAACCCGTACAACAGCCCTTCGGTTCGACTGAACCGAAGGGCTCCGGCAGCTGAAGAGAGCCAAGGGATCAGCCTAAGCTACAGATGTATCCTTCGGCTCCATAGTGAATAACCCCCATAATGTTTGGGGGTTTTAAGTAATTTTCAGACCTAAAGTATAACATATGTACAAAAAAAACACAAGAAAGACCTTGACAGAGAAAGGGTTAAATGTGTTCCTTCTGTACCAATGGGTGCACTTTTCCATTAAAACCAATGTAAAAAGAGAAAATTTACCAATGTAACCAATGTAAAAAGGACACTTAACCACTAACAACAATATAATGGGGCCACTACAACACTGATACTTATGTGATAGGGTAGACCATTGTAATGAGGGTGATAAACCACTGATACCAATATAATAGGGGCACTACACCACTGCCACCAATATAATGGGTAATGCTTTAACACTGACATCAAAGTAAGGGAGTACTGAACTGACCACCAATGTAATTGGGGCACTTATCCGCTGCCACCATCATAATGCACTTCAAAACTGACTACCAATGTAAAAGAGAGCTAACCTGATCACTCTGCACAGTGCATATTCCAGGCATGAGTGTTGCACTGTGTCATACAGTATTTTTCATGCTTCTGATTGCTGCTCGCTGTATGCTGTGCTATATATTCTTTCTTTCTTTCTTTTTACAGGTTATGGAACATGAATATTATATGTTATATACTGTAAATTACAGCATAATGGACAAGTAGTCAACATTTGTCTAATTATATAAAGAAGTTAGAAACTGTCAAATACATTTTGTGGGAAAGGTATAGGTAAAGTGGTGGCAGTAATTTACTTTGGGAATACAAATTAATAATATTGAAACATACAATAGTACAATAGTTTTGTTAAAATAAATATATATAAGACAACAAAAGTATGAAAGTAAAATAGTATATTTTAAGAAAGGAATGTCTAAAAATGATTACTAGGTTAAAGCCAGGGAATCCATATTTTGTGAAATAGAACAGTATTACTATTTTGGCTATAGTATTTTTTTCAACTTTAATGTATTCTCTTCTCATTTTTTAGTGTGGGTAGTTTGTCCGATCTCAAATATATGGGTATCAGTGGCTTGACTATAATTGGCAGTCATAATCAAAGACTAATTAAAATCTTACTTCTTTACTTCTTACTAGATTACTTCTTCATTCAAAATATAGAAAGAAAAAGGTTTTAACCATCAACATAAAAGTCTAAAATAAAAACATTGTTCCAACATGTTTTAAGATTAGGGTAGGTGAACCACAAATGCTTGTAGGTTTCCTGGTGTAAACATCCTCTCCAACAGAACAGAGAGGTCTTTTGATAGCATTTGGCCAGATCCACCAGAACTAAATACCATCTATGCTTTATATTACATGAAAGTTGATACATTATGAAATTAGGTATTCTATGTGGTACTATCAAGTCATCTCTCATTTCTTTGTTTAATAGAATATTTGAATCCGTTTCTCCCATATTTCCGGTTTGTCGGGTGTTGTTTTTTTAAGTATATATTGTATCTTTTGGATAATATTTGGTTAGGGTCGAGCTTGCGTATACATTTTCCAAATTCTGCATATTCTAAAGAAGTGTCTTTAGAGATTTTTTTTTATTAAATGTTGTCTTTCAATGTTTTAGAAATGTTGGGATTGTCAAAAAGAATGCATTCCAAACAATGTGGAGGAGTCTTTAAATCTGATGTTTCTTTAGATATAAAATCAGGGATCGATATATTTAATTGTTTACAGATTTTCTTGTTGAGCATTAGTTAAGTTATACTTGATAATAAAGAGGGGATATGCACAAGATTATACTGAGAGTTCATCATCAACCAGTTTTTAATTGTTTTTAAAACTGGGTGTTTAGTATATTCTTGAGAGGTAAAGTGAAATGTCTATTGGGTTTCATTTTTAAAAACTAAGCTACAAATCCTTTTCTGTGTGACATGGTCCTTAGTAGGACAAGCTACTGCTGTCATTCGTCAAGTCAGAACATTGCCATGTGACACAGGTTTTTCGCCTACTTAGCTTTATAGTTACATACACAAAAGGGCAAAATGGTTTAGCAGCGGGACTATTTATTTATAAGAGGCTTAGTATTTGAAGAAATGCGCGATTCCAAAGGTTGAATAAAAAAAGGGTAATACCTATCTTTTTTCTCTTCTATTTTTCAGACGTTGATTTGCTTGAAAATTACAGGTAAACATGAGAAAGAGAAATTTGTTTTAGTCAATCATTGGTAAGTCATTAATGTATACTAAGCACCCCTTGATTTTCATCAGCACAGTCACCAGCCATTCTTCATTTCTTTCTCAACCATATCATCATGGTATGGCTGTTTCAAAGTCCATCTGTCAAGTGTTTGTATTCTATTCCAGTGAACAAAGACTGCTATTGCAGCATTTCTGCCTGTTTTTGACTTCTATTATTAGCAATCAGCCTTGGGTAATGAATGTAATATTTATTTTTCTGGTCTCCGCATTGTCACTCTAGAAGGAGACCATATGTGGATGTCAGCGGTGTCTCACAATAGTGTAGCCTGCCAAACTGGACTGCGAGGAAAATAAGAGAACAGACAAGAAGTTAAAAATGAGTGGCATGAATAAAGAATATTTCACCTTGCATCTGTGCTGGGAACATTAAAAAGATAGCCATACATAAAGTCAGCTGTTCACATGAGAAACATGACTGCAGCAAAATCATGTGACAATCTAGTAGCTTATAGAGTGAAAATTATACAACAGAACTTCTGAGTCTTGGACCTTGCTTGGGCATTTTGAAAAATGTTGTTTCATTATATTTACCTCCAGATGCAGGGATAACATGACCCAGCTTATTGCAATATATTAAATATTTGTGAGATTGACTTCAAGTGGGCTTGCTGGCTAAAAAGGAAATTGTAAGACAGGGAATAAATGTTCCCTGCAGCCCCACTTCCAGTGGTGCAATGTCTCTCTGCATCCTCACATCCAATACGCTGTATTGGATGTGGTGACTGGCAGCTTTTTAGAGGCTGTAGGTACTGGCTAGCCAGCCAGTCAGATTTGAGGTTCGGCTGAGTATAGCTTTGTTACTTAAGCTCCCTAGACAAAGCAAGCACTTAACCCTTTAAGTGCAGGGGTAGCCCCACTGCAATGGTTAAGATTTCATATGCCTAGAGTTCTCTTTATACTTGAAAAAACAAAACAAACCTCTAAAGGCCTAGGTGTTCACCAATCACAGTAAGACAAACTGTACACAAATAAGGGAAATGCAGTACAATTGTTTTTTGTTTTTTTTTGAATAACATTTTTTATTATTATTCTGCTGCAGTCATATACAATGGAAAGTAGGTACAAGGCATATAATGCAATACATTATTTTGTTTGCATACTTACAATCTTACTTTAAATGTATGAGCGTGTTGTATTACATTCAGTCCGTAGAACAGTAAGAGACAAAAATAAAATTATTTTCGTAAATACGTAATATGACAAGGAATTTTGTCCCGTTTCTGACTAGAAAAGTAGACTGCAGCACCAACAGACCATGAAATCTGAAGTGAACAAGAATAGCAAACAAAAAAATAATAATATATAACAGAAAAGAAAAAGAAAAAGAAAAACAATAAAATAAACTTAACTTTCAAAAGATCTACCGGTTAACCAAATTCCATACATGTCTGGATCTTGTGTCTATGTGTTAGATGCGTTAGATGTTTCTACATGCCGATATATATATATATATATATAGTCAGCTAGCTCTCTGCTGTTTGACAAGAAGTACTTAGGCGTTGTAACAAACAATATTTAGTGAATTGGAAGGGAGATAAGATGCTAGTCTGGGTGTGTGGCGGAAAGATAAATTCTATGAACGAAAGCCAGCGTCTGAAAAAGGATCTGATTTTATTGTTTTCCTCCAGATGGAGTTCTGCCTCTAGTTTGTCTAGGTGAAGTAGCTTTACTAGGTCCTCCCTCAGTCTATGAACAGTCGGTGGGGATGGAGATAGCCATTCCCTCATGATGCACCTTTTGAACAATTGGTTTTAGCAAAGAACAACTCCAGTATTCCCTCCCTCCAATTCTTTCTGGAGGAACAGAACACTAGGGAAACAGTAAAGGACCCGCAGTCACTTTGAACTTGTAAAAGTTTTTGTTCTCGTGTCCAAGAGAAAACAATGAACAGAATGATACTCATGGAATGACATCATGAATGTATCCACTGCTATCCAAAAACACATTGTTATATGTTTCAAGATAGAAATGAACAACAGTACTTCTAGGACAATGTTCTCTGGATAGATTATAGACTAAAGCACTGTTTGTCAGATGTTCACAATAAATTTGGGAAAGAAGTACAACATACCAATTTAAAAATGGCATCATAGTCATCCCAGCCATGAAGCACAGTGTATGATGGTTAGGGGGTGCTTTAATGTCAAAAGGTCTGGACAGCTTACTACTATAGAGGAAACAATTAATTTAAACTGTATCTAAACATTTTACGGGAGAATGTCTGTTGTGTGAAGTTTCATAGAAATTGGGCGATGAAGCAAAACAGTGGCCTGAAACAGAAGCAAATGAACAGCAGAATGTCTTGAACAGAAACAAATATTCTGAAGAGGCCAAGTTAGACTCCAGACCTCAACCTAACTGAAATGCTGAGGAATGAACTGGGGATAGTTGTTAAAGGAGAACTATGAGATGAGTGATTTCCACTCACCTCATAGTTCTAGCCGACCTGTGACAATGAGACTGTCACAGGTTGGCTCAGTAGATCGGGAGGTGAGCGAACACATACCGGGTTCGCTCACCTCTCGATCCTGTCACGGCTCTCTGCCGTGACAGGGGGAGGGGCTGGATTCCCCTCTCCCCGCTCCGATCTGCCAGCGCTGACTGGCGGAACGGACGGGGGAGGGGGCGGGTACAGCTGGCTCTGCCTCTAGATAGGCAGAGCCAGCTGTCACTCACGCAGCTGGGCGGATCTCGACGTCGATGTCGGGATCCGCTCCAGCTGCGGCGTCTCAGTATACCGTGAGCTGTAGCTCGCGGTATACTGAGCTTAGGGTAACGGGAGGACGCTAGTTTGTGTTGTCCCGTTACCCTAAGGAGAACTATGGGGAAAAACACTGACCCCATAGTTCTCCTTTAATGTAAGCAATCCCAGAAAAATACATTGAGTAAAAAGGGAACTATAGTATATTCCAGAGAGCAAATATGTATTTGTCCTTAGTGGCTCAGTGCTATCAGTCTACAACAGTAAAGATATCAGCCACATATGGAAAACAGAGTTTTCATTTAGTCTGCCATCTCATGATGGTGGAGCTGAACAAGAAAAAACTTTTGATTCCCACAGCCATGATTTATCCCATGCCGGGCTATTGTATCCTGACAGCGGCAGACGTGCCACTGTCAGAATAACTGAACAGTGACTGCAGCCAGTCAGATTTTTTCAGACTGACTCCTTAGAAAAAAGTCAAACAGGAGGGTCCTAATGGGGCCACACATTGGTTCAACCTCGGCCAAGTCAGTAGGACAAAGTCAGCAGGATTCGGCCGAAATTCAACTATGTTGCCATTATACTCTATAGTCTATGGCCAACTTTACATTGTTAGACAGAGCATTAAAGCACCACATTGTGTAGCACAGTAATGCAGGATGCAGAGCCCAATTAGGTAATGTGCAAATATGCCTGCCTACCGTACAAAAAAAAATATGATATTATTGGTAAGGATTTGAAAATATTAACACATATGATAAGATTATTTACAACAAGTTGATTTTTTTCTGTACTGTATATTTTTGAAAAAAAATGGCTATACATTTCCCTTTCCAACTTTAATTTTCCTAACCAAGCAGAAACATGACTTTAAAAATCTAGCAGTCACAGAAGATTATTATAGCAGTTACTAAATGCAATGGTTCACATACTTTTCCTGCCTTGGCTAAACATTTAACATGTGGACATGTGTAAGTCTAAACTGAAAAGAACAATTGCCTTTTTATCTTGTTCAAGCAGATTCTCTATTATTGTGACTTCGCTGAAGATCAGAGCATTGTTTTTAAAGCAATGTATAGTATAGCCCAAGTGATTCCATAAACATTATTTTGCTATTTTCTGCGATTGCCAGCACACACATTTTCTCTGACATTTAGGCCCCTAACTCAAATAAAACACAGATTTCTTTTTTGATTTTTTTTTAGGTACAGGAGCTTAGAGCCTCACTATTATGTGTTTCACTCTGATGATCATTTTTGGATGATGTAAAATACATGACAAATACGTCTAGGAGACTCACTCTTCCATAATTATCCTGGCAAATGAGGGGTCTTGGGATTGTATATAACTGACCTGCAAAATAAAAAAAGATTGTGGTTGGTTTAACCCACCAGCTCCTAACCAAAAAGACAGCAGATTCCAAAGGAGTGACCCTTTAATATAGATCATTATGTAATGGTCTAGTCTTATAACTGCGCCTTATGCATATTCATGTTTGTTATGTATCCATTTTCACTTTAATGTAACAACACGTTCCCCTTTTTGAGAGCCTTCTGAGATTTTTTAGATGACCTCAAATGCTTTTGTTCTTACCCTGTTTGATGGTTAGATGGAATATTTCACTGATGTGAATGTTGCAGAAGAAATATTAGGGCCTAACTGAATTAATACTGTATAATTACTGGTTATCATATTCACTTCAATTAACTCAGAGTAAAAGATGGCATAAATTTTCACTTGGTCATCATTATCTTGTCAGTGTATCACTTACTCTGTAATACATTTGAAATGACTTTACAGAGTCATAGAGTATCTCCCCACTGAAAGAAATGAGGCAAAGATTAGTAAGCAGGGCATAATAAGCACATTATAGTTTGCAGCTTTCTGCCTCCATTTCCTGTAATTTCTTTTTTTGTTATAGTTGCATGCAACATAAATAAATCAAAACAGCAGATCCTGTATTTGTTTCTTTGTGTGATCACACTTAGGAACTTGCTGTCCTAGTTACACCCTGTTTTTTTGTAATTCCCGGTAAACTAATGTGGACATTAGCTGTTTGACCCAATTTCTAACCATAATGCACTGCCTGGTGTTTGAAATTAGGTCAGCTTAGAAAGGCCAATAATGAGGACTTTGCTATGCGCAGGACTATTCCTATGATGAGGCAACCTATTCAGTCATGTTGGGG
>NW_017307146.1:307102-308173 GCF_000935625.1 Nanorana parkeri
GGGGGGGGGAGCAGGCAGAGTGGCATGTTAGCAGTGCAGCAGTGATGCAATAATAGACATAGCAGCCACACGGCTGCTAGGGGGCCCCACTAGGGGGGCAAGTTAGGAAAACTAAACTGAGGTTTCCAGTATAGAAGGCCTGAAGTCAGATCTCAAGAATGTCTAATCATGCTTATCTATCTCAGAAGTGTAGATTTATTGTCCGAACTTCTGCTACAGACTTAGATTACCCCTGTATGACTAATGCATTCACAAATCCCAGTGTTTCACCTCTAAAACCTTATAGGAGGCCTGAGGTTTGTGGTTCTAAAAAAAGTTTAATGAAGCTTGAGTTTAACGAAGTTTGTATTAGGGTTGAATTGTAAGAAGGTGCAAGAGCATTATTAATTTTATCATCATGTAAAATATTATTATGATTATTATTATTATTAGTGTTACTTTTATCCCTGACACTCCTCCCTAGTAGTGTACTGATTAGACCGGCGGCTCTCCTGCTGCCTGTCTTTGATACATACTTCATGTTAAAATCAATGACACGTATTGTAACATGGATACGCACACATTCTTGCAACTCAGTATTGTGAGTGGATCCTAAGTTTTGGTCTCTCTCGACCTATGTTATTGTGTACAAATAAATCAATCCCAGGACTGACCTATTACAAGGACCTATCACAAGCATTCCTGCAGCAAGAACCTACAACTTCGTGTGGCAGGAATTACCGGCATGTCCATTGAAATGTGGCCACTTAGCCCGTTTATGTGAATGACAGCGGCCACATCTGTCAGTGGCTCTCAGCAAGCAGTCATATATGGAACAATTACCTGTGATAACCATGTAAGTTCCATGTACATTTACTTGAAGACAGCCACTCACAGGTGTGGCCTTTGTTACTCTATCATTCACTTGAACGGGCAAAGCGGCTACATCTGTATAGAGACCAGGGGAGGACTGGGCCGGGGGGGCAGGGTGGCAATTGCCCCCGGGCCTCTCTAATGCCACCACGAACGGCTCCTTGACCCCCGCTGCCACCTGCCCCTGGCCGCCCGCCGCATCCAACGCGGCTCTGTGCC
>NW_017307146.1:308347-313382 GCF_000935625.1 Nanorana parkeri
GGGAGCATAAAACAAACTTTTTTTTTATATATTCACCTGATCCCTGCATCCACCAAAAGTGCGGCCTCCCGTCTCCCACACTGTTAGAAGCTGCATACGGCGTGTGCTGGTTACTAGTTAAACTGGCGCGCGCTGTGTGCAGCTTCTGAGAAGATACGCTATTAGCGTAGCGGGAGCGATGCAAAATGCGCAGCCGGGTTCCTCGCTATGCTAATAGCGTATCTTCTCAGAAGCTGCACACAGCGCACCGGTTTAAGTAGTAACCAGCACGCTCTGTATGCAGCTTCTAACAGCGTGGGAGACGGGAGGCCGCGCTTGTCGGTGGGTCCAGGGATCAGGTGAGTATTAAAAAAATAAAATTGGTTTATTTTATGTTCCCGGGGGACATCATTTGTCAGGTGATGGTCTCCTGAATCTGGGGACTGTGCCCAGAAATCAGGACTGTGCCCAGAAATCAGGGATCGATGAATACGCATTCTATTAGTTGTCCCTTTTCACGGCTTCACACACGCCGCGTGCCGCACCTCCTTACTGCCTCACAAGACCCGCCAACATCCACACGCCACACCTCCTCCCTGCCCCACGCACACCGCACCCACAACGACGATCGGCACAGGGACGCGGGGAGAAGAAGTAAGGAGGAGCAGGTGTGAGGGGATGACAGCCGCCGACAGACAGACCCGATCTCAGAAGCAAGTTGCTGGAAGACTGCTCAGGTAAGCCTGCACTTACTCCCACACATGGTGCTCTATAATGTATTGCTGGGATAGTGGGTTTTGTATTCCTCTATAGCTGACGGTATATTGCGCTGTACTGTATATTATACCATATGCTATAGAGGAATACAAATCCCAGCACTGTATGTGTAATGTATTGCTGGGATTTGTTGTACTCCTATATGGCTGGTGGTGATTCTGCATTGCACTGAATAGGGGACTACAAATCCCAGCAAGAATACATTATACAGCGCAATGCGGAATTCCACCAGCTATAATGTACTATTGCTGGACCTTGTAGTTCTCTATACAGCGAAATGCAGAATACAACCAGCTATAGAGGCATCCCTCCACTACCAGTGTGCTTTACATTTCCTAAACCGATAAATACATTCACACTACTGTTACATGGATGGCAAAAGTGGCAGACAGGGGCGGGGAGAAGGCGGGGGAAGAGGCAGAGCGGGGCCAAGTTGCTGCACCATGGGCCTCTGGGTTGTACTTGCCCCCTGGGCTAAAAGTTGCCAGTCAGCCCCTGATAGAGACACTGGGGATTCATGTAGAATCTGTAGGTTTTTTGCATCAGAAAACATCAGCTGCAGCCAAAGGTCTTTTCCACATGAGTGCCTGTCCGTTCTGAGCAGCAGATATTCTGTTGATTGGCATGAATGTAACTTTTGTGCTGCCCATAGGGTTACATTGGGCTTCTGATCAGATCCGTCTAAAAACTGGAGGACAGATCTGATTGGACTTCCTGTCTGAAAGGGGGCTTAGTTTTCTGCATAATCATGGTAGATCTTTGGTCGCATGTTTAAAAAAAATGAACTCATATTTATTGAAGCGTTTTTTGTCTGGGGTTTGCATGGCTACTGGGCAAGGGGGCAATATTTCACACTTCGCTCCAGGCAGCAGAAAGGCTAGGAACCCCCCTGCTTATATGCTAGCCACCTCATTAGAAAGGGGGGGTTCCCAGCAGCCATTTGCCATTGTGTGTGTTAGAGTAGTTTAGGGAAAACTGACAGTCTGTGTAGGGAGAGTTAGGTACTATATGGAGGAATACTGTGCTATATTGCGTTAATTTGCTGTGTGATTACAGTGTGGGCTACATATTCTTGTGTTCCCATTTCAGAGACCCAACAATGCTTTTTAGGACTACCTTTTTTGTGTGTCAGCAACACCTGTAGTTGCTGTTTAGCTGCTGGGCCCCCTTCTTGCAGGATTTATTTTTGTTTTATTGGGCATTTTTTTCTGATATTTCACATTTATCCACTTTGGGGTCCATGGTGTATACTTGTAAATATTGTGCACTAGACATGTGTGCCAGCAAAAGATTTGTTTCGTATGTTTCCTTATTCTGTTTTTCGGGTCTGAAAGTCAATTAGTTTCGACCAAATCTGAGATTTTCTTTAAAGGGTTTCTAAAGTCTCTGGTTTTCTTGCATATATCTACTGCTAGCAAGCAGTAGATATATGCAAAAAGGTTTTTTTTTTAAACGCTTTAACAGCGGTTTAAACTTACCCCGTCTTCGCTGTGTGCTCCTGTCAGAAAAGCCAAAACTGCTCGGGCGGCCGCAAAGCATCTTGGGGCGGGCGCATGCGCAGTTCGGATTTTCGGCCGGGAGACGAGGAGAGACGCAAGGTAAGTCTATGGACGCATGCACCCGCATGCAGACACCGTGAGACAGGAACTACCAGCAAAGACAGAGGAGTCAGCGCTGGAACGGAGAGCCGCCGCACCGCTGGAGGGACAGATGAAAATATCAGGAAAGAAGAAGATCGGATTAAGAGACATCATTTAAGGTAAGTGCGAACATTAACATTGGGGGGAGGGAAACATTTTTTTTTGCTTTAATGTCACTTTAATTACACATGAGTTAAAAACAATAATTATGTTGCAGAAAAGTGACATTACATGTTTACTTTTTTCTTTTTAACTTTTGACAGTTCATAGAAGTTTATAGAAACAAAAAGAAAAAAAAACAGGTCCCCACGGCAATTCATACCAGACTCTTTAGGTCTTCTAGGAATTGTAGGGGGAATCCCAACGCCATAAAAAGAAAAAAAAAATTTGTGGGGTTCCCCCTAAAATCCCTTAAATTAATTTTTTCTATAGTGTGGTGTGTTTATTTACTATTTTACTGTATTTGGCGAAGTTACAAAAAAGGTAAAAACTTACCTCTGTCTTCGCCGCTCGTTCCCGCCCGAAGATTAGAAGCTTCTCGAGCGGCCATGCAGTATGATGGGGTGGGTGCATGCGCAGTAGAGATATTCAGCAGGTAGAAGAGGAGAGACACAATCGAGCTACATGTACGCAGCCGGGAGCGCACACATCAGACAGACACCTTGGGACAGGAAGAGACAGTAGTCTGTGCTGGATCAGAGACTGGCACCAGCTCTGGAGGCTCTTATTATCGCTGCACGCTCCCTCGGCAAGAGTCCGGAACTGTTCGTGCGGCCGCAAAGGATATTGGGGCGGGCGCATGCGCAGTTCGGGTACTCGGCCGGGAGACAAGCAGAGACGCAAGGTAAGCCTATGGACGCGTGAACCCGCATGCAGACACCACTGGAAGTGCCTGTAAGCACAGAGGAGTCCTCGCTGGATCAGAGAGCCGCCGCACCGCTGGAGGGACAGATGAAAACATGGGGAAAGAAGAGGAAGATCAGATTAAGAGACATCATTTAAGGTAAGTGCTGACATTAACATGGGGGGAATAATTTATCCTTTAATGTCACCTTAATGGAATTTGCTGTAGGTTCAGATTTCAAGAATTTTAAACAGGATTCAAAAAGCCCTCCAGAAATCGAACCTGGTCAGATTTGCCCTTCCCTACTTACTTCCTGTCCAGGTGAGAGAGATGCAAACTGAAATGAAATCTCCCCATTAAAGAGGAAAACAGTAATCAAAACCTGACAAGTTCTAACTCCAAAGCAAAAAATAAAAAATATTTGGCTGAAGTTTTGGCTTTTGGTTTTTTACCCACCTCACCCTTCCCAATTATTCCCAGGAATGTTCAAATAGGCTGTGTCATTTGTATGTATTGGTCTGTGTACATACAGGCTTACTTCCCTTTCCACGCTTTCTGCAATAAATATATGTGTTTCTGCTATAATAAATGTGGCTTTGATACTTTAAAAAAAATGCAATACTGATAATAATAGCAATTTGTCAAAATGCGTGTGCAGGCGTAACAAGAAAAAACTACTGTAAATTACACTTTTATTTATCTCAACAAAACTGGGGTGACGGGGCCATCTTTATTTAGTGCACAAAGGCAGCTAAACATGTTGTTCTCATTATCTAGGTTGTGTCAGAAAAACTAACAAACAAATTCTAAACTTTGAAAATAAGTCAATCTAAGTCAAATTGCATGCATACGTGATTATGAAAATGTTAATTCACAGGTGTAATTTATGTGGTTCTTCCTTTACATGTTTAAAGTGACATTAAACCCTCAGATTTTTTTAACATAAAACAATACTGTAATGTGTGCCTTACTGTAATCCATGGTTGTTTCCCTTCTATTTGCTGCTCTTCCTTTTAAATCCTCATGCCTTCTCATGCTTGGGGAGAACTTCCCTTTGCAGCTGAGTGCCTCTTCCTGTAGTGCTGGCTCAGGTTACAAACCTATACAAACGGATACACAGACACCGTGTATCCATTCCTGAGACAAGGCAGTCTGCTGCAAAACAGAGGTTCTGCAGAGCATGAGAACAGATACAGATTTAAAAGGAAGAGCAGCAAAGAGAAGGGAAACAACCATGGATTACAGTAAGGCGCACATTACAGTACTGTTTTATGTTAAAAAATCTGAGGGTTTAATGTCACTTTAAGTGAATCTGTGCTTAGCCTATGAACATTAAAATACTTACTGTACATGTTCCTAACAAGCAGTAAAAGAGCTTTCAATAAGTTATTCCTGACCTCTCTAACTACTAATTATGTGAAGTAACTTCGTTAAGGTTTAATAAAGACTAAGGTCCATTCAGGTCAATGGCTGTGTGTGCACGTGTGCGTGTGCATGCAGGAGTCACTAAAATTCCCATTCCCAAAATCTAGACGTTTTTGAATGCCTCATTACTTGGTGACGAGAAAGGATGGAGCCAGCTTCCCAGCCAATCATACTATCGATGTTAGGCTAACTGGTCTGTAATTATCCGATATACAGAACATCACAACCCTTTTTTGAAAATTGGTACAACATTTTGAAAACTGCTACAATTCATTCAAAGATCCTCAAAGATCACAGAAAAGACCCTAAAGTTGGTTTCAGTTAGATTCTAACAACTTAGAAACACCTACTGTGTGTTTACAATCAGTAC
>NW_017307146.1:313396-353198 GCF_000935625.1 Nanorana parkeri
CCACAGCTCCCTTTAATAATGTACAGCAGAGCAGTGGCCGGCTCATGGTCCATAAGGCTGGCCACTCATATGCTGTTTGAAGTCCTGCCCTGCAACTGGGCATGACTTTAAACAGTACACAAGTGGCCAGCTGATTCAGCTGGATATGACTTCAAAGAGTACACAAGCGGCTGGCTTCACAGAGCATGAGCTGCAGGCCAGACTGTAGCAGGGGAAATCAGCTGGGAACTTCTGAATAGCGACACCCGCTGGCATTCCCTGCTAGTCTAAGGATGCTGGGGAGTGGACAGCGTGCCCACTAGAGGCCACATGGTGGATGCACATCGCCAGTTCAGACCGTCAGAAGAAGAAGTGGGATGAAGAACATTCCAGTTTCAGATTTCCTGGTTGCACAGTAACAGTAATTATGTAGCGTGCAGTATGCGTTGGCAACTAGTCTTAAGCTGACCATACATTATGGAAATTTAGGTTGGTTCTTAATGAACCGGCTGAAATTCGCACAGTGGGTGTCCCTGTCAGCAGCCTTTGCGCACACACCCATACTAATCCAAACACCCGTCAGTGTGTCTAAAACTGCAATTGCGCTACACATTAGGTATCATGGCATACACCAGATTGAGAGCACTAATTCTAGGGCCACTGTTATTGGTTAACTCGGTTAACATTATTATAGAGTAATAATTATTGCTTCCTGCTTCAGGGTCCGTTCACACTAGCCCGTCCGCTAAAACCCTGCATTGTGGCAGCTCCGGCAGTGAGCATGGTATCTCACACTGCCGGAGCTGTAGCTGTTTACATATTTTTTTTAGAAAGTAATAAAATATTTCAGTGCCTCAATTGTGCTATATGCATGTTGGAAATGGTGTGATCCTTGAAAAGGGCCAAGTTGCAGAGTCTAAGTACAAGCTACCAGATCTTTACCAGAGCATCCCGCAAGGGATAATAGACATTATCTGACAAGTTGCATCTGGCAAGTGGTTAGAATTAAAGTTGTTCTCCAAAAAAGAGACTTCATGGGCACTCACAGCATACAATTCTTTTTATTACATTTTAAAAGTGGCAAAAATTGAAAACATTTTATGCTGTCAGGTTATACAACCATTTCACATTATCTTCTTTCTGAGTGCATTAAAGACAAGGATTGGAACAAGTGAACACCAAAACCCACATAGTGGGATCTTCTGGGGCAATCTCTCAGCACTAGTCTTTGTCGCCCTCCAAAGAAACAACACAGATTGCTGCATTTCTATTGTGATTCACTTGTGATACAAAGATTGCACGTTTCAAAGGCAATGAGCAAGTGGACCCAAATATAAGATGAAGTGAATCAGAGGAGCAGGAATACAGGGCCACAGGAGCTAAGGCTGGGCACACACCTTACAACCATCGCAAGACTTTTGTCTTGCGATGGTTGTAAGGTACTTAAAAAAACGTACGATCTGCCTATGTTGCATAGGCAGATCGTACTTGCGATGATCGCAAGCCAGGCCCCCTGAGGGGCGGGCTTCCGATGACCACAATGCCGAACGGGCAGTGTGCGCTTGCGCACACCGGCCCGTACGGCTGTTATCGTACGGACATGCCACAAACCCACCGAACATCGTACGATGCTCGGCGGGTTTTCGAACATGTCCGTAAGTTTAAAGTCGTGCGACCTTACAGTAGTAGAGGTCGCACGGCTTCCACACACCTTACGATAATCGTACGATCGCGGGATTTCCCGCGATTATCGTACGATTATCGTAAGGTGTGTGGGGACCTTAACACAAACTGGAACTTTGGGCTAGGAAATTAACCTCAATGAATCTCATTGCTCAGGCAATGGTTGTTGGAATGAGCACAGCTAAACAGTGATATTGATTGATTGCTTGATATTGATTAGTTGGGGCCAGGTGTAATATCCCCTGGCTTCCTGGCTCCTCCCGACTGCGTTCCAGGCTGGGGCGCATCGGCCGCGGTGCACGCCGCTCTCCTCCTCCCCCTTGACGGAAGTGTAGATGCGTTCCACGCTGGAACGCGGAAGTAGCCCACGGCCGCGTGACGTCACGGCCGCGGGCTATTTAAACTTGCCATAGATGCTGTGGGGTGTTCGATGATTGGGATCATAGCCCATACACCCCACAGGAACCTCACCAGCCGCCTCGAACCTCTCCTCACGGAGGAAACAGCTCCCCAGCAGCCAGCATCCAGTGGACATCTCTTGGAGGAATCTGATTGCACCTACCAGCAAACTGCAAGTATCTTCAAGCTCTATCTTGACTGTATCTTGGCTCACAGACGCTGCCCTCTGGTGGAGACTTTGGGTATCGCCTCTCTCATGTTTTCAATACTATACCCAGTTATGCTGTATGAAAGGGAGAATTGATGTTATCTGTCATAGAGACTACACCATTCGCTCACACCTCAATTCCAGATAAGATTGCCATCATCAGGGATTGGGTTATTAGTCTGTACTACATCGAAGGTTATTACGGATTACTATTTAGCGGTCCATGATGACTTAATCCCCTACTCTCCGTTTAAGATTGAGAGAGCCGCCGGGGATATAACCCTGACAACCGCACTACACCCCCAGTTGGAACCGCAGCTGTGATCCACCATACTCTTCCCAAGCCGGGCCCTGACACCAGGTTATATAGCTGCTAATCAATCAGTAGGTGGAATCAGGCCATAATACCTTCCAGTCCCATGGAACAGAGCAGGCTGCAATAGCAAGACACGAGAGGTTACATGGTGAATGAATTAAACAGATTTGTATATCAGCTTTACTGCTGATCTGTTAAATTTTTACTGTTCATCCAGAATATGTAAATACTTAAGAGGGCATAGTCTGGACACAGGTTCCTTTAAATAAATACCCTGGAAAAAATAAATTATGTATATCCTAAATATCCTTCATATGCAACAGTGAGGTTATTGTTCATACCTTGAAGGCTAGCCATGAAAGACATTTAGCTTGCCAAAACAATGTCTATCAAGCATTTTTTTTATAAAATACTTGTTTTCTTCTTTTTTTTCTTTGTGACATCTCAGTGCTGCTAATCTCCTGAAATCTCTTTGTTTCCACTTCCTGCCTATATGCATGCACTTCAAAATGGGGGGACAACAGTGGACCATGCCTCTCTAATCTATTTTAACCTACTTGTAGCCTTCATCAAAGGTCTGTGTGATAAGGTAAAACACAGGAGGACTATTCGGTGCCTGAGCAAGAACTTTCATATATGGCCATCAGGTATTATTTTAGTAAAAGCTACAGATTTAAAAAATATTGAAAATGTATTTTGTAATTGCATTAACAGATTATATTTTATTTTAGTGATTGAGTTTACATATACTTACACAAATTTGCCTCACCCACTCGCTGTGTTTAGTCAAGAGTTTTCACCACCAAACACCACCACTACTTAACAGCAGCAGGAGCCTGCCTGGTCCTGACCCAATCTGAACAGCGTCACCAGGGTTCTTGTTCCTATTACTGCACCTCTTATCAGCCCTGCAGGATCCCCAATGGATGGTGCTCACACTATTGACTCCAATTCCACTCGTCCTACGTATGGTGTGCACATTGTGGCAGCACATGAAACCATCCTTAAATGTTTATGGACAGCTTTGCAGAAAAAACCTTCATGAATTAAACATGTTACTTGTGTACTCAGTAGCCTAATAGCTAGTCTTGCCGACATGATTTTTCAGCATTACCACAGAAGTATCATTTGTGTGGTGTTATCTGGACTTCATTCCAAAGCTTTAAAGGTTATATTGGTCCTACATGCATCAATTTTTCATCTGATTAGTGGTTTGATCCACTCACTTGCCTGCATCATTGACAAAAGTCAATTGGAAGCTATTGACCGTTGCTGTAAAAATGTTCGCTTTATGCTTCAATTTACTGGTTTTCTTGGTTAGAAATTACACAAACAATGCTGCCTTTCCGTGAAAGTCAATCAACATGATCAAAATCAAATAGCATGTGTGAGAGTGACTGCTCATTTACCCACCTAATTTTATCATCTTCATCTATAAATACATTCAGCAAATTTATTAGAAAAGGATAAAAATATTGGTGGAAAACAATTGGTTTTTGGCAAATTCAAATAACATTTTTCAAATCATATGACAATAACGTATATAACATATAAGCAGTTCATTTTAACAGTCAGTGGTCATGATGGCCATCAAGGGTGCCTGGCATTGGAAATCATCCAATTAATTGATTAGCAGCCCCCTCAGCTTTGGAAATCTAAATAAAATAGTTGGTACATTATATTTAGAGAGTTAAAGAGCTTTACTATTATTGATGTTCTATTTAGATTGGAGTTCCTAATGTGTTTTACCACCAGGTAACACAAAACTAAATGAATTGAATGACTTAAAGGTCCTCCCAAGAAACGAAAATGCTGTTTTCAAATGTGGAGATGCTTAAGTAATAACTTAAAAGTTAGCAGCAGGACATGATAGCAATAAGTTATTTGCATCCACTAGATGCACTGTTCGAAACACTAAGTTATACACAGTTTTCTCTAAAACACCCTCAATTTGTCTCATTTAGCTACTAAGACTTTCTGTCCATTGCCCATTTAGATGGAAATGCCCCAAACCACTTTACTTATTTCATTAGAAACAAATGCATTTTAATGTAATTGTATGTACCAAACCTAGTCCATAGATTACACAATAGATAAAAATACACCAATACTTTGTGCCAAACCTTTTTTTATCTGAAACTGAACAATTTGTTAACCTGTATGTCAGGTTAAATAAAAATAAATATGTATTCATTACATTTCTGTAATACATGCACATTTCCAAATGTTTTATCCCTTTTAAAAATGCTGCAAGTATAGAAAATACCTGTTGATCTGCCCAAAATCCAGTGTCCTAACTTCCTGCTTGGGCTAACAACAATCTTCCTTTTCTGCACTGAACTCATAAGCAGCATTGTCAGGTCTACCTATTGAACTCTACCTATCTCCACCCATTCCCTGTTCCACTCAACCTGTATATGCTAATGTCTTTCCCAGAGAAACAACCAATATACCTGCTTTGACTCCTAAGAGCCTACCCACACTTTGTGAGTACAGAAAGTGCTGGGGGGGCATGCTTTCTTCAATAACTGTCCTCCAAGCAGCTGAGAAGCAGCAATAATTTTACAAGCCTGGTGATAACGTCGCAGGAATTAATAAAGTCTGTTATTCAATAGATTAAGACAATAAACAAATATTAATGCTGTAAAATACTTTAGAGGGTGAAGGGAAAGTTTCTGGATAAATTTGAGCACTGCCAGGACATGTACTAACAGGACATTTACCCAGTTACCCTTAAACATAGTTAAATAGTCTTATGATATTAATGATTCTAATACAAACCTGCAAAGTTATGAAATCAAAAGTTATGTAACTAAAAAGTTGCCATTGTTTTGCAAATTTGGGAAAATTCCACACTTTTTAAAAGATGATAACTCTGAAACAAGTCATTGGTAAGCAGCTGATGGTTGTAATAATACACTCACATACAAATAGTATTGAAATATCAGATTTTGGTAAACTTTAGCTCTAAAAAAGAAAGGTTGAGATTACTGCCTTTTAGTAAAGTGTTAGTCATAATAATGTTTACAGTGCCTATTTTATGCATATACAACATTGTCTTCTAGAACCAGTGAGCTACACACCACTATAGTTTCTGCCATCAACTTTAAGAGGTCCATTCTCATTAAAGTGTTTGCTGCTTTCCAGCATTTTATATTTTTTAAACCAAATTACACAAATCTATTTTTAAAATGTTTTAGCATCACCTTTAATGTTGGCACGATTATAAGATTTAAAAAAAATTCATTATAGAAAAAGTGGCTTCAGCAAAATGGCT
The DNA here is from genome assembly GCF_000935625.1 of Nanorana parkeri. NCBI lineage: Eukaryota > Metazoa > Chordata > Amphibia > Anura > Dicroglossidae > Nanorana > Nanorana parkeri. The sequence goes on from NW_017307146.1 coordinate 319,259, forward strand.
GCCCAGGACCCCTGTTATAGGATAAGGTTTTGACAGTACTCAACATGTCAGCAATTATTTTGTTTGCTGAACTTTACAAGTGACTTACCATTAACAAATGCAATATGTGCCAAGGTTGATGAAAGGGCTTAATTAGCTTCTTTACAGCTTATTCTGCAAAATAGTTTTATTGATACAACCAACACATAAAATCACTACAAAATGTCTAATTGCAGCAGGGAATAAAGTGCTTTATTTCAGTGCAACTTTCTTCTTTAAGATGATTCAATGTAACTTGTTATTTCAATAGCTGCACCCACATTTTAAATATTCGGAAGAAAAGTTGATTTTAGCATAATGCATTAGAAATGGATGACCTTTCCATTTTAAAAATTCACGTAGCAAATAATAGTTGCAGTTCTTTTCTAATGTGTGCCAACTGAATGACAAATTAACCAGTTCTCTGGCGTATGTCAAGGGCTATTTTTAGGCTTTAGTGAAAAACAAAACAAGAGTTTTTTTCCAATACTCATTTCCACACCAGTTGTAAATAATTAGATGAACTAGTATAGTTAAATTAGTATAGTTAATCTAAGCAAGTATAATTCTATCATCTGAATCCTAACATTCTTGATCTTGACTCTATTCAGTGGCCCTGAATAGATTATTGCAAAATAGTACTTAAAAGAAGACTTTTCTCTTGGTACTGTAGAATCTCAATCTTCAGGATAATACACCTTAACAGCTGGGTGTTCTAGAGGGGAGAAAATCTCTGCCAGGCCTTGGCATGCAACGCAGTAAACCTTGATCTCACGCTATATAAAAGGTAACTTGGATATTTTTTCTAAAAAAGGTGAGAGGAGGGAACCTGAGTTTTGGATTTAAAGCACAAAACCAGCCAAAACACATTTTCATTTTGGATAAAGTAAGAAAGGGTTAGAATGTCATCTCAGTTTTCATAGCTGTTTCCCTCACTTCCTGTGTCATCATCGAAAAACAGAAGAAACGCATAAAAATGACTTTAAAAACACATTTGAACTGCACATGTTTTACACCACAAGTGCGAATGGACCTTAATGGACTTTATCTTTGTACAAGGAGGTACATAATTTCACATCTCAGCTTTATTACTTTGCTTTCTAAAAATTGTTTCCACTTCTTTCTCTAACTAATACACTCCCTATTCACCCTAGCCCAATGTGTTTTGCCCATATTAGGGCTTCATTAGGGATCTAGGCAATATTTGTGAAAGTGCTTAAGTGCTCATTGTGTCAAAATGGAACGGTGAATAGGAAGGAAGAAACATGAGATAGTGGAAATAATTTTTAGAAAGCAAAGTAATAACGCTGAGATGTGAACTGGTGTACATCCCTCTAAGATGTAAGGTTCCACAAAAAAACTAAAAATACACAGATGTTTATCTCTGTATTAAATAAATATCTTTGTACAAGGAACACAAGCTATTAACCACTTGCTGACTGGGGTGTTAAACCCCCTTCCTGGCCAGGCCATTTTTCAGTATTCAGCGCTGAGGTACTTTGACTGACGTTTATTCCGTCATGCAACGCTGTACTGAAACAAATTTTATAACATTTTGGGGGGGGGGGGGACAGAAAGAGCTTTCTTTTAGTGGTATTTAATCACTTTTTACTATAAAACAAAAAGTATCCTAAATTTTGAAAAAAAACCTGTTTCCCTTTGAAATGTTAAGAAACATTTATTATCACCCCAATTTTTTGGTAAAATATAAATGACGGGACCACACCCACAATTGGCCATAGGCAACGCTGTAAAAGCTTTTACTGCTCATCAGTTTAGTGCCATCAGTAATTAATGGCCCTAAAATTATTGCTCTCACTCTGTTCGCGGCGATATGTAACATGTGCGGCACAATAGGCGTAATCGTCGTTTTCGCACGTTGGCGCACCCAACGCATGTTTGCGTTTTTTACACTTAACTTATTGCTATCACATAGGGGGCTATCTGATAACCAATTCACATAACAGGTCCTCTTTATAGAGACATCAGGGGTCTCCAAGACCCCTAATGTCACCTAGGGACCCTCTGGAGAAGCTGATGAAGCAGAGGTCTGCTTCATCAGCTTCTCTCCGGCTTCTGTACCAAGAGTGACCGAGGAATGCGGTAATATACATCACTTCCTACATTCGGGGACAGGAGATCAAATGGAGATTGTGTCTCCCATTGATCTCCGCTGACAGAGTTGCTGTGCCGGGCATATCGGATCTCGGGACCAGCAGCGGCGGTGACAGAGACAGCGGCAGGGGGCGCACACCTGCACCTACTACAAGCGATCAGACTTTTAGAGATGCTCGATCGCTTGAATGTAAACAGCCATTGCTGGCTGTTTACATTTCAGACAGTTTCTCCACTCGTGTGCGCGCTGGGTGCCGCGCACAACCGGGGGGAGGGAAAGGACGTCTTAAGACGCCCTCCCACTCCTATAAGGCTCCCGTGCGGCCGTTCAGGAACGGCTAGGGACGGGAGGTGGTTAAATTCTTTTTGTCTTAATTAAGATGTTAGCAATTATGATTATGCTGTTAGCAAGTATGATTTTCCCTTCCCACAATGTTGGTCTCTCCCACTAAGAGAGGGATCAGATACACATAGCAGGTACACTCATGTATGGCAGAGGTTTGTTACATTACAGGTGATATTATATAGCTGGCACGTGTGCTTAGGGATTTGTCTGTCTCTGAGGCAGCTGTTGATTATAGAATCTAAAGGGAATACACTACATCCAGCCGACTGATGCATTTGATTAGAGGGGGAAGGTAGTCATGGCTAGATTCTCAAGGATCAAACAAAATTTAGGAGTCGGACTTCTGGTGCATGACTGGAAATTGCCTGCATTTTTGATTTAGACATGACAATAGATCTTCCACACTGAGTGGAGTGAAGAAAACTGTTGGACACTAAACCTAGTGTTATGTGTTCAGTGGAGTTTGTTTGATGTTTCTACTAGGTCTCGAATATCAGTTGATCAATGAAGGGACACTTTCTATACCACTATTTCAAAGTCCAATACTCTGCCCCAGCATTCAGGCCCTATGATCTACAAAATACTTGTATTATTCTAAAATTTGTTTTTCTAACCCTGCACTACTATATCATTTCTCTTTGGTTCATCTCTTTACTACTTTCTTCTCCTCAGGTAATTTCTGACCTTTTGCTCAATTCCAAAAGAATGTGGAAGTAACAAATCTTATTTTTAAAGTATTAAACATTTTTTTCTCTCATTATTTTTCAGTAACTTCAATTTACTTACAAGTGAAATATAACTACAATGTTATATATACCGATCGATATGTGTTTGTTATTTTTACATATACAGCAGGAACTCAACTTCTGCTGTTTTATTTTACTTACTGATTCATTAGTTCCAATGTAGTTAAAATTAATTCTGGGTTTTAGGAGCTTAAAAGTTGAATACAGTTCTATAGGTAATCGAGTTGCAAAAGTCACATGTCCATCAAAAAAAAAATCACAAAAATAAAAAAAGACCTTGCACTTTTGCAACCTAAACCTGCAGTTGGTCCAGATAAAAGCATAGTTTTCCTGTATATTCATCCATATTTGCTACATGTCGACTGTAAATGTGATGAGAGAAGATGGTGGCAGAAGGAGAACATAGTGAGACATTCTTGAACTGCACAGTTAACCAGTGCAATAAGTGAAGTCATTAACATACTGTACAGCATTGTAAGACGTCTTCTGTGTTTCTGCTTATGACATCTCCTATGTTCCTGGTCAAGCTCAGAAGACATAAAGGTAACTAATATGGCATTTCATTTCAACTGCAAACTGACAGCCCTACCCCCAGGTGTGAGCTGGTTGGTGATAACAGTGTTATATTAGAGCTTGCTTTTTTGAAATAATGTTAATAAACTGAAAGTGCATCACCATTAAGTTAATCTAGTGGGATCTTATCCACAAACTCTACATATAAGTGCCAAATAGTACTTTTGAAAACAATCTACATGTACTGTATATCTAAAGATATGTAATACTTCTCTTCTTTTTTTAAATAGCTATCTTACAGAGCTCCTTCAGCATTAGGAAAGAAGTGCATAGTGAGAGGCTATGTTAGGAGATATTTCAGTGCGGCCATAACAAGTGATACACATACTATTTAAGTCAACTAACATTTTACTTTTTTTAATTAAAAGGAACATGAAAATAAAGCAACAATGAAAAAAATAGAACAAATCATAATGTATTTGTTCTACTCCCACTCAGTAAATGGTATTACACTTTGCCAGAGTCTGACAGGAGAAGAGAAAAATGGCATGTTTAACGCTTAGTAAATCAGGCCCAGTGTTTCATTTTAACAGAGGTGTAATGCTACAGCAATTACTTTCTTTAAAGGGAATGGCCACCTGAAAAGGATATTTATAGACAGAGCTGGGTGCTCTAGTAAGCACCTGGATTCTTATGTGCCTTTAATTCTTCAGCAGCCTTAATTCTAAACTTTTCCGATCCATCTGTGTGTTTTAGGTTTTCTTGCCCACCTTTGAGTGTTGCAGTGTTGCAGCTCCTCCTGTTGTTTTATCCATAATATAAAATCACTACTAAATCTTTACCGCAAACGGATGTGGACCCACATAAGACCCAGGAATTCAAATGCAGATTTTTAACCATGGAGTGCACTATAGAGGTAAACTATATAATGCTTTAACTCTGGAGAATGTAGGAAAAATTTAAACATCAGTGTTGGGTAAATTGACCCATTAACATTTTTCAAACTGTTTTAATAACCACATTTAAAAAATCACAAAGTATCTGTGCCAAGAACTGACAGAGCACTTTCTGTCATTTGCATGTGTCCCTCAGTAAGAGAGAGGTTTGAGTGAGCCCAGTGTCTGAGCTTTGAGTGGGCACCATACTCGGATTTATATCATATTGTTCACATGCCACAGCCACTTAAAAACTGATGTCATAAAATAATCACACATTTCCAAAAATGACCCACCGCTGCTTAATTATCAAGATACAATTCATCTATTTTAACCTTAGCTTCCTTCACTAAATACACATTACACAATACTACAGGAAAATGGGTACACTAAGTCTGCTATACACTGGGATAAAAGACCAAACAAAACAGTACACATCAGAGTACAAATAAGACTTGTAGCAAGGAAGCATGCCACAGCATATCTTACAGCAAGATAATGGTGTATATCCCAGAAAAAACCTAACTGCATCTGAACTTCAGGATCTGTTGACCAGCTAAAAAAAGCCAAATCAACCTCCGACTACAGTAATTTGAAAATCAACATGGGGCAGCCAGTGTTTATTGTTTTGCTGCATTGGTTGCTGCTACAATGTGAAATAAATGTTCTCAAATTTTGGGATAAATATTTTGTTGCCTGTACCACTCTCCACTCATCATGAATGTCTGAATTAAGACATCATTTTGAAGTTGGACCCAGGCGGCAACAAAAATTAGAACCAAAGGCTTGTCAGAGCTTATGGTGAATTGGCCATTCCATTTCTTATAGCTCTATTTCTATTTCAACATCTGATAGGATCATCTTCCAAGACATGTAAAGCAAACACGCAAACACAAAGCCAAGTGCCTTTACCTTGTGAAGTATTCCAACTTTATTGAAAAATATTAAAGAAGATTAAAAAATTCTCACAAACAAAGTTGATCATATTTACATATATGCACTGGTATCCCACATCCAATTCAGACGGTTGTAGTGAAGAAACCCATAAATTGGCAACTCAAACATGGACTGGATCTGCCAGCTACAGTAACCTGACTGACGCATTTCCGGGGCGTACTCTCTTCATCAGTTTCATCAGAGCAACAAAGATTAGAGACAAGGACAAAGAATAACGCCTACCAGTGGCTAGGCCATGTGATCTTCATGGCTATAAGGAATGCTTAGGAAACTCTAAAATTATTGCTAAGATGGGGGATGATCAGGTCTTATTTACAATGCTCTTCAACTCTATCTCGTCAACATAATGCAGTATTTACCTAATATTACATTCGACCTGGAAATAAATTATGCTAAAAACATTAGTTTTTGCTTCCATTCGCCAACAAAGGATGTAAATGCTATTTCGAAAAGCGAATGGCTGTGAATTGTTTATAAATACACCACTATGTGAAGATGACACTATAGCAGCAAAGTAAGTAAAGTGAGAGGAAGATATCCAAGATCTCATCATGCTACCCCAGACAAGGTTATAAAAAATGAGATGCACACATTGGATGTACAAAGGCAAGAGATGTTGGGACAAAATCATTAAAGAAAAAATCTGTAGTTTTAGGTGTTTCGCCTATTATGTATACTGTCAAAACCTTACCTGAGACGGTCTTTTTTCCCCTCATATTCCAAAACCTTTCAGTCAAAAACAATTAAAATATTTTTGTTTGTTTTGGTTGCATTTGTTTGACCTTCTACAGCTCTAGCATGGACATTCAAGCCCTTCCTGCAACCCAATGGAAAAAAAACAGCTACTCAGCTTAACTTTGCAACCTTGCTGAGTACTAAAAAATGAAGGTGTCCCAGGACATAGAGACAAGAAAGGGAGAAGGATAATAAGGAAAATTTCTATAGGCAAAAAGTATATTAACATATATGGTGCGAAGCACAAGTGCGTGTCGGTTTGCCCTAATAAGTATACCCGTGTATTTATAGCTCATATGTGCAGTATATATATTCACTCATCACAGCAATTATAACTGATAACCCTTGCAATTATCCACCGCCTATATATTAAGGGGTGCAATGCAACCTAAAAAATAAATAAAATATCTTCTGATTTCATGATAAATATAAAAAAGCTGCCTTCATAATAATATGATTAGATTTAATTCAATATATATGATGCTGTCTAACTGGTATGCCAGCATGATATCTATTTCTGTATGTCACATAAGACCTGTGCTTTATTTTGGCTGTAAGTAGCATAGAATGAGTCTTTGTTACTTGATTGATTGATGTATTCATTCACTGTGATTCTCTGACAGCAAGCAGAACTGGCTTAACTGGTTCAGTGCTGATACAAAATGACTGATACAGGGAGCTGATGTAAAAATAATAATATCACAAAATTAGACCCAAAATGTTCAATTGGAACCTTGATTTAAATCGATTATGTACTACCATAACTTAATGGCACAATATAAATAAAGTATCTTGCTTGACACGTACAGTACAGAAAATAAAGCATACCATGGACATGTTGGCTGCTGTTTAAAAGGCTTTAGAAAACGAAAAACCTGCTGAAGCCTACTAACAACTTCTTAAAGAGAGTCGTACTTTTCTCACACAGGGCAGTGACTGTGTTTCTGTAAAAGCTCCCCAGACCCTGGTGACCGAGGGTGGCAGTGACATTACTCCCTCAGTCATGTGATTGTGATGGGCATTAGCATATGGCATAAGTCCCAAGCCACAAGAGGAGGTCACGAGCTTCCCCATACCCGGAAGTGCCAGTTGTTGTTGTTGCTTGTAGCAATGGAGAAAGTGTAGCGGAGGGGCACTGGTTAATGCGACTATATGTCAAAGTGAAAGTTTCCCTTTAAAGTGGCTTTCCTTAAGGTCTGTGTACATCACTTCTAGTTCTAGACTGGTGTTGAAGCTTTAAAATACTCCTGAAACTATTGCTTTATAATCCTATTGATTTCCCTAGAAATCCAACATTTTGAAGACTCTAATCTAGAAAATGTTGACACCACTGAGCATTGTCAAGAGCCCCCCCCCCTCCCCACAACTTCAACACCTTTCTATCATCTTGAAAGACTACCCAATTCAAATGTATGGAAGGTGGAAGAGAGGGGCCTGCAATCTACATTGCATAGAAGTGTCAACATTTGCATTGGATCTTGGGGCACATGAAATCATGTTTGCATTGCAAAGGGAACCCGTAGGTATTCAAGAATGTGGGTTGCTATATGCCAATAGCGCAGGTTGCAGTGCTGCAGCTGGGAAACATCCCAACAATATTGTTGAGATCCACCTCGATAACTGATTGACAGCTGACTCTGCCTCTTTAGAGGCTGAGCCAGCTGTGCCCACCCTCACCCCCACCTGACACTCCAGTCAGTGCTGGAGGAACAGAGAGGGGAGTGGGAACTCCATGCATGGAGTGGTGGCTGACAAAGATATGTGATTGCTCAGTTTGTGATCAATAGAACTGACATGTGGCAGCTTCAGTGTCACACATCAGCTTTAAATAGGGGGATGAGTGAATTTCACTCGTCCTATAGTTCTCCTTTAATAGACCCCTGATTAAAATAAAAAAAATGGAATTATGACCAAATATAAAAAAGGTAAAAGTAATACTGGTTCAACACTGACAAAAAAGACATTCATGTTTAATCACTAAATTAAGACATATGTGCCTTGCAAGAACATGTTTGTTTCTTATGACCAATTCCTCTACCTTCTAATTCTTGTGTTTTGACAAGGTACCTTCAGCTTTTGGAGCAAAAGTCTCCTGCTGTGTCTGTGAAATCTTACAATAGACTTCTATAAGGCTGCATCAGAAGAGGATACAATTTTATGGGGACAGTGGCAAGGTCAATTTTGCCTGTAGGATGTCAGCTTATTGCAGCAGGCAGTGGCTGTGAGATTCAGGTAAGTGTGCATCAGGGAGGGAGAGTGGGTTACTGTATGTTAGGAAGCTTGGCAGACAGCATAAGTGCACTTTGGCTAAAGGAGTGCTTTTTAGTGATAAGGGCTTAACAATTATACTATTGCAATGCTCATGACATGTCAGGAATTTATTCGTACACACTTGTAAAGTTGTACTTTAGCAATCATTCTCAGTGTCATGAATTCAGTGTCATGAATTTTCCACTGTCTGATACGTTTTTAGTGTAATCTGAACTATATGTGTACTGTATGGTTGAAACTGTACCAATTTACATATGAGATACCATAATTGTTAACCAGTTGACATCCGCGGTGTTAAACCCCCTTCCCATCCAGGCCATTTTTCAGTATTCAGCGCTGCGGTACTTTGACTGACATTTATTCCGTCATGCAGCGCTGTACTGAAATGAATTTTATACCCTTTTTTGGGGACAGATAGAGCTTTCTTTTGGTGGTATTTATTCACCACTGGGGGTTTTATTTTTTTACTATATTAAGGAAAAATTACCGAAATTTAAAAAAAAAAACAGTTTCCCCTATATTAAATGATAAAACATTTATTATTACCCAATTTTTTGGTAAAATATAAAAGACGGGGTCACGTCGGGTAAAAAGACACCAAACATGTCAAGCCTTAAAATTGCGTGCGCGCGCAAAACCTCAAAAAACGATAATACCCAAAATTGGCCATAGGCGACGCTTTAAAAGCTGTTACCGCTCATCAGTTTAGTGTTATCAGTGATTGATGGCCCTAAAATGATTGCTCTCACTGCGACGTTCGCGGCGATATGTAACATGTGTAGCGCAATTGTAATTTTTGCGCGCTGGGGCACCGGACGCGTATTTACGTTTATAGGCGCGTAAACGTGGGGGTGGGGGAGTTAAACATAAACAGTTAAACTTTTTTTATATGTGACTTTTATTTTATTTTACTTTTTTATATGTGACTTTTATTTATTTTTATTTATATAAATTTTTTTGCACTTATTGTTATTGCTATTATATAGGGGGATAACAATCCCCCTATATAATAGCAAAGGCACACTGACAGGTCCTCTTTATGGAGACATTAGGGGTCTCTAGGACCCCTAAAGTCACCTGTGGACCCCAAAAGAAGCTGATGAAGCAGAGATCTGCTTCATCAGCTTCTTCTCTCTGGCTATAGCAGCCAGATGACTGACAGGTGAATGCGGAAGTGATGTAATACACATCACTTCTGCATTCACAGCCCGGACGGAGATCGGCAAGGAGCTGATCTCCCGTCCTCCTCCTCCTGACGCCCTCCGAGCCAATCCCAAGCCGCTGATGGGGCAGCGGATCCCGGGATTCAAGGTGAGGGGTCAGGGGGGGACAAGCGGACGCAAACGAGCACATATAGGCGATCGGCGGGCTATACGGGTGGACGGCAAGAGGTTAAAGGAGCCAAGAAAGCGCTCCTTTCACTATTTTAACCCAGAAAAGTAAACCTTGTGAATTTTTCGAGATGCACTGAAGGGGATGGGCTCTTGAATAATGGCACCAATTTCAACTGAAAGCATTAATAGGCCTTCTTTGACATGAAAGTCTGTGTCGCTGTTGGCTCAAACAAAAGGTGAGTCTGTTATGCTCTGCTGCTTTAAAATTAGCCCTGTCACATGATTGCCAATTACACATATTATATTGTCAAAATGATGTTATTTGCTAGAGGAAAACTTACTTGATTAATCAAAAAAAACAAAACAGAACAAGACAGTCTAGTGAATGCTGCTTTTATGCGGAGTGATTGGAAGGATGGAATTCCCACTAATAATACACTTAAAATTACAAGAGCTAAGTGTAAGTATATGTTTTGGTCAGGGTGATAAATGATAGTTTGCTAATTATTTGTTTTAAAGCTGCACTGCCCTGAAAATTACTTCCATTTTCAGTGAAACATATTATTTTCCTGCACATTTGATTTCAGTGTTTTTAAAAAGCGAACCACTCCTTTGCTGGTTTAAAAATATTTTTACATAAATCTGTACATAGTATTATACTTACAGTGATACTAAACTCAGGAGTTAAATCCTAAAAATACATTCAAGTACCAGAACTATTAACAGAAATCTATCTTATTTGTGTATCACTCAGCTGTAGATTCTCATATCATCTCTGAATTGGTGATGACACTGTCCTTTTTTCTGGAGGGTGGCTACTTTTGTTCCCCATGGTCCCCGTGTGTGTTGTAAAGTAGTCACCACTCAAATCTTGCTCCTGTGATGGACTACAATCTCAAGTTAAGTTTACTAATTTGTATGGAGATTGTAGTGTATCATGGGAGGGAGCTTGGTGCGATGGCTACTCTACAACACACACAGAGACCATGGGGAACAAAAGTAGCCAAAATAAATCCTGTTTCAGACAACAGACCTTAAAGTATATACCATTTAAGTACTTCCACAAATTATAATTAAAATTAGCTGCAATAATAAATTCCCTTCAGACCCAACCTATCCCTTCACCACAAAAGGCCCACCCATTTTATTCATTGGATTTCAGTTCTTTTAAACGTGGATGCTCGGTGTCACATATGGGCTCTATTTTAAGTGGTCTGCATGCAAATGTAGCCTGCCTAAGAATGCCCACTCCTCCAAACATACATCCACCTATAAAGGCATTTTCATATTTTCATACAATAACACCTAAGAATCATCAGGGCTGTTGGTCCCTCCCACCAGACATGATCTGCAAGCATTGCATAGAGAAGCAAGGAGACCTAGTGATGGTACTACTGGGACTAAAATCCCAGTAGTGTACCCACCTCCCTGTATTCACTGTGCTGTTCAGTGCTTTATTACTGTCAGTGAACTGCATTGCGGTGTGTACCAAGCATTGTATTTACAGTAAAAATGGCTACCTTTTTTTGTTTGTATCAATATCAAATTCTGTTGCTTAGGGCTACCCTTTTCTGTTTTTTTTTGGGGGGGGCGTCTATTTTATAGTTTTTTTTACTATATTATCTTTCACGTTTTATTTTTTGAGTTTCTGCTAGTGAAAACAAAATAAAAAAAGGTTTGAGGTTTTAGTGTTTTGGACTTGGTGTTTATTATTTTGGTTATAATTTTTGAGGGGAGGAAGGTTCATTTTATTTCAATACAGTGTGGCTCCTGTTCCCCAGGCATACCAGCTGCAAAACAGCATGCAAGCATTTTGCCTGGGCCAATGTGTAGGCTCTTAGTTACTTCTGTGGGACTGGTGGCTCTGAGGATTCACCGGATGAGATCAATGAGGAGGGGGTGGTAGTGACTGAGCTGTCACCATCACCAAGTTGCACAACATGGGGCGGCACCACCAGCTCCAGTAGTGCGGCCAATCCTACATCCTGACTACCAGCAAATTGACCCAGTGGTTAGTGAATGAGATGCAATGCCCCTGTCCATGCCTGCTGGACCATGTGTCTGTGATCATGTGGACCCTGCCACTGACCACTTGATCCAGCAACAATGACACATTTCTCTCCACACGGTGAAGGTAGGGGATGGCTTTCTGGGCAAAAAATGGCAACCGGTACCTGCCACTGTGGTACAGCACAAACCACAGATTCACAGAAGGGCAAGATAGCTGGAATGGGAGCAGCTGGAGAAGAGGCACCTGCCTGCTCATGGATGTAGTTGGAGATAGTAGGGTGTGGTTTAGAGACTTTGAGCAAAGTTGAAGCCTATGTGTGGTCCTACTAAGTGTGTCCGCATGCTCACCCCCCCTCCCAACTTGATGTGCCATAAGCTATTTCTTTTAAACCCTTTGTCAGATTCGTATCCCTTTCACTTGAGGCTGCATATGTTCGTCCAAAGCCGAAATGACAAATCTTTTTATGCCTGAATATACAAAACCATATTCGGGCATACATAAATTTATTTTCAGAATATATGGCTGCCGGCGTTTTCTGCACATGCCCACTGCCATCTTGGAGGCAGAGTGCATGACGTCACATGACGGTGACTTCAAACGCTGAACGAGCGGTGGCCCAAACGGCCACCACTGCATTCTGCTCATGTATGTTGCCATCTTGGAGTTTATCTTGGTATGCACCAAGATGGCGGAACTCAAACAGACGGGTGCCACCATCTTGGGGTATATCAAGATACACTCCAAGATGGCGCGTGCATGAGCAGAACGCGCCGATGGACGATATGGCCGACGCTCGTTTTGCGGTTTCAGTGTGCGGTTTTTTCGTTTTCATTTGTTTAGTCCGAAAACAATTTTTTTTGCCGTGCACATGTCTAGTAGTTAATTAGTAGTGTCAATATGCAGCAGTGAATATAGCACTGTATAACTCTGTGCTAGCACACTACTAGCATTGTACCAGTAGCATAAACCATCTCCCCATCACAAAGCTGTTAGCCTTCCCTCAGTTAGTAATTCCAACACGTGCATAAAAACAAACTCACAGCCACTATAGCAGCCTGGAGTTTGTTTACTGACTTCTGGCTTTCTATTAGGAGTGTCAGGTGGCTGTCACTTCTAGTGTTTGTAACTCTGTAAACTCTGAGCAATACTAGGCAAAATTAGCTTCAACAGCTTCAACTAGTCCCCTGATGTCTCCTTAAAGAGAACCTGTCACTTGCCATATGAGGTTTATTAGCCCCTTGTGATAGCAATAAAGTTAGGTAAAAAAATTGTTTTAAAATGTATTTTTTTCATATAAAATAAATAAAAAAACACCCACTTTATTTTTAAACGCTGCCTGCCCCATGTACTTGCACATACAAATGTAACGACACATGTCAGGTGAGCACACGTACGAAAATTACAATTGCACCACACATATCATGGGGTCTATTCACAAAGCTGCCGAGGGCAGCCGACTGAATGACCGATCAGAAGTGAAGTGAGACTGCACACACCAGAGAGAGAGTAATAATGCTAAAGCCATCCTTCACTGATAACTCTAAATTCATTAACTGTAAAGGCTTTTAAAGCATTGCCTATGGACAATTTTGGGGACCATAGTTTTTCATTATGTTATGGGCATGAGCAGTTTTGAGGCTTTACATATTTAGCATCTATTTAGTTGATTCAATGTCATCTTTTATATTATATTTTTTTTTTAAACAGTATTATATTGTTTGTGTGCACTAAAGTTAATGTGAGTGTATTTTCACAGCTAATTCCATTGCTGCATTAATTACAGAAAAGGAGCTTTATGTTCTTTGTATCATTTTGTTTCTTTCATCCCTATTAAGACCTATGAAATAAAAATGTACCATAAAACATAATCCTAACAAAGCAGTCTGTATAGACAAAGGAAAAGCAAGTCACTATATTTGCACGTTAACCTTGGCCATTGTGTGATTAAGCAGGTGGAAACAAAGAAAAATATGAGCTCGCAGCTGGAAAGGATACTGTGAGAAGTGGGTTGCTTTGGGTTTTTTTTTTGTGTTACACTAAGGAAACTCTGGTAAATCTTTCAGAGGCTCTCATAGGATTTATTGGTCACAGAGATAATAAATCAAACACATGCATGAGAACAAACTCTTGTCATACAGACTCTTTTAAAAAGAAATATAGGACACAGTTTCCCTTTTCCTTAACACAGCTCTGCACTTTTACTCAGATCTAGCTATTAAATAAGAAAAACAGTTTAATCAAACAAGCAGTTTATTTTAAATTGATGACTTCTTAAATGCAGCTAGTTCACATTTTCCCCAATACATTGGATTGAAAGAATATGTCATGTCTTCGTTACATCACGTTGACTGATACCCACTAAAAAACTTGCATTCGATCATGGGTACCAAGCATTTGTCTCTCATTTCAGGGCTAATCAGCTGGGATACGCAGTTGCGGAGGGGTGAGCCACACACAAGATAGAGATTTTAAACCTCTGGGAGACATTTCAAACTTCTTCATCTGTGCACTCTCCTAGGCCTGTGAAATCAATGACAGCTGCGGGTCTCAGAACAAAGATAGGTAATCTAATCGTTGTTCCTGATCATGTGGTCATGAGTCAATCATGGTGATCACTGGAAGGTTTATTTACAAACCTACTCATTGTGTACAAAGAGAGAGACACACACTGTCATCTGCAGCCCAAATATTACTTTATGCATTATAGTATATAAAAAATGTTTTTAGATTAAATAAACAAAAAAAAATATTTTTGCCCATTTGTTTGCTTAAAGAAAAACATAATTACATTCGGGGCCCATCCTGATAATTACCATGTACTACATATAAAAAGAGTATTTGTGTTTCTATGTATGAAAAAGTCACAAAGACAAAAAAAAAAGCTTATTTAAAAGCTGAATAAAGTTTAGCTCTGTTTCCTTTTCTGTAAGGTATAAAGTCTCCCAAAAGGACATACATTTACTAAGGCGAGATAAGGGAGAATTCTTCTTCCATCATTCTGTGAACTTATAGTGAATAAACCTAATACGTTATCACAGATTTTCTGGCAGATTTACTAAAATATTTGAGAATCTTTACACTTAATTGAATATTCACTTTAAAAAAATCCTGTTTACTATCTGCACATGAATAAAAGTGAATAGAAATGTACTTTTCACATGACTGGATAATTAAAGAGAATGAAAACTCAATTTTATACACATATTTTGAATCACCAAAGAGAACAAGTCACCAGACCCCTAAATTCATAGATTCAAAAAACAAACGTACATTAAGTATGGGGCTTTCAAGGTGTCATACCAGGAACACAATAATTACAATTATATTCGTCTCACAATATTACACATTTATTGTTTAATATGGTAACATAGCATAATATTCACATTTAAAAACATATAGGTCAAACCGCTGATGTACAAATAAATCCCAGATAGCACCTTCTAGTATAGAAATAATCTCTCCTACCAAAGCGCAATACCTCCCTGGACCACATATACACATTCTGTACATAATAATATCAATAGTATCTTTAACCAATGATATCTTGATAATTAGTGACTGCATATGTCTGATTTATAATCATGATTTTAGTCCTTTAATTAGACATTAATGTGCCATGGGTCCAGGCTTCAACGTGTTTCGCTGAAGCTTCTTCAGGAAGATTGGAGGTGGCCTATAATATTTTTATCATTATACAATAGATACATATTTTGGTTATTACATTCTAGCAGTTTTATACAGAATCTTACAAAATATGATAAAGAAATATATAAAAATAAATAAATACGTGAATAATCAACCGTACCATTTAATAACAATTTGGTGGTGGATATATGCACACACATCCGTGGTATGCCCCTGATACACCGTCCAGGGGATATGTAGAATGAAGAGCGAAGTTGGAATGGCAGGCTATATAGGACTGATATTCTTCCATACTGTATATGCCTGAATAAAAAATATATATACTACATGTTGAAATTATACTTATTAATAGAGCGGTATCCTATAACTTATATAAAATATGTTTCAATTTCTTGCAAAAATAGGTTACGAAGCTTATAAACCATTTTCAACTGTATATACTATACTAGACACAGTCTCATATATACATGTAGGACTAGGTAAATACTCATCTTAGATCCCTTGTAATAATAAATTGTAATAATTAAATCAATTATACTATTAATTAATATCACACACTAAATTATATTTTTTTATGTTGTAGATACCATCAAGTTATGAACCCCCCCCATACTTGATTGGGGTAGACTTCTTTGTTAGTTTTTTAACATTGTGTTACATTTGTCTTAACTAATCAACTGGTTTATGAGAACAGTTTATAGCAACCTTTGACCCTCCAACTGTAATGGAACTACAGATACCATGAGACATTGCAAGACTCTGACAGCCAAAAACATGACTCTCAGAGGCAAATGCATGATTCTTCAACCCTAATTTCAAAAAAGTTGGGACGCTGTGTAAAATTCACATAAAAACAGAATGCAATGATTGGCAAATCTCATAAACCCATATTTTATTCACAATAGAAAATAATAGAAAACATATCAACATATATATGTTTAAACTGAGAAAATGTAACATTTTAGAAAAAAGGGTCATTTTGAAATTGATGGCAGCAACACATCTCAAAAAAGTTTGGAGATGGTGTAGCATCCCCTCTTCTTCTAACAACACTCTGTAAATGTCTGGGAACCGAGCAGAACAGTTGCTGGAGTTTTAAGAGAGGAATGCTGTCCCATTCTTGCCTGATATAGGATTCTAACTGCTCAACAGTCCTGGGTCTTTTTTTGTCATATTTTTCGTTTCAAGATGAACCAAATATTTTAATTGGTGAAAGGTCTGGACTGCAGGCAGGCCAGTTAAGCATCCAGACTCTTTTACTACAAAAGTCTGGGTCTTTGTCCATCACAGAATCATGCATGTTTTTAATGCAGTTCCGTCTGAGGGCCAGAAGTTCACGGGCATCCAATATTGCATCTCAGCCCTGTCCCTTGGGCAGAGAGATTTCTCCAGATTCTCAGAATCTTTTGATGATATTATGTACTGTTATAACATTAGTGGGCATGTGCTGGAAAACAGAGGAAGAGATCAAAGGTTTCACACCCCAATATAAATATATATAACCTTGTGTGAATAAATACCACTTTCAGGTATGCAAGAGCCTGAAAATGGGGGCTTTTAAGAAACTCTTGTGCACTCACGGATTCGTTTGCATTCGTTATAGCTGTAATTCGGAATTCGGATACATCCGAATTTCTGAAATTTCGTCCGAATTTCGATTCAGAACTAAACGAATCACACATGTCTACTAGCCAATGATGGGGCCCAAAGTGCAATTGGTGAAGTAGTCTGAGAAACAGTAGTACAGTGGCCTGTGGCCTCTGTTATGGAAATTCGCTTGGTTCAACGCACAAATCCATACTGCGCTAGAGTGCGCCAAAGTATGTCAAACACAAAGAATTTCCCCACGTGCTTAAAAGCACAGTTGTATTACGCTCTTTTGTGCGAGGACTGGCAGTACCTCTTTTGAGTCATGTAGAGTTAGGTGTTGCTTGCTTCAAGATCCATGCACAGGCATGTGTTTATTGTTTTATAGCTCCCCCAACAGAAAGTGATGTCAGACAGGAAGTGATGTCTCAAACAGCGAGACAGGAAGTTATGTCAAACAGGAAGTGATGCCCGCAACCAGCAAATGTTTTCAACAACCAGCAAAACAGGGAGTGATGTTAACAACCACTTCCTCAATACATAGCAACATAACATATCATCTCCAATTACCACTGTAGAACCTTATCCAGCATTGTTCAGTGATCAATGCCCAATAACGTTACTATGATTCTCATGCGTGCTTATTTACAGGGACAACATCATATTATCTCCAGCGGTTGATCAGGCGCACTAGAGACAACAAACACACATTCCTTTCATATAGGCAGATATATATCTTAAATAATACTATGTCCTCAAAGCAAGTTGTATACACGCCAAACCAATAAATCCGCGCACCGCGCAGGGGCCCTAGCTTGGCATCCACATATTCGCTAAGAAGACACTGCTCCGCAATGCATAAGATATCTACTCCAATGGTTCAACCCCAGTGCCTATTTAAACCTAGACACTGAGAGACATCATGACAAAATATTACAATACACTAAAAAACACAACCTAATAAAATTTCCACAACACCTCTCACCCGTCCTGGCATTTAGGGGATAACTCGGAGTCAGTGAGGAAACAGGCATCCCCGCCTCCTCCATCTGACGTTCCTGGATCTGCACAGCATCTCAGACTACATGCACAGCAGGTGTCGACTGTAGATGTCAGCGATACAGTCTTCCTGAGATTAAATCAGCAGTCTCCGGATTCTGGCATCAGCTGTAATGTCCGCCTCGGCAACCATTTTGTTCACACGGGGCCACAGCTGGCTGTCAAATCAGGCGGCACCCTCAGTCCGCAGCGATCATTCTCCAGCCAGGGAGTATGTAGTGTCCTCTCCTGCCAGGCAGTATTAACACGGCAGTAATACAGAAGATAACACTGCAGGAGTCCTCTCAGTGACATAATCAGCAGTCCTCTCCATAATGTCTGCTGGTTCTCCCCTGTTGAAATGCCCGGGCTGCTCTTACACACATACAGTTCACTCCTCTCCCCGCCCCCACAGCATCCTGCGAATTGTAGTTTAGGTAACTCAGTTCAATATGGCCCTTTGTCAGCTGTGTACTTCAGCTCCCAAAAGTCTCTACTGCAGGGATTCTGGGCAGTAGAAACAGTTAACTCTTAAGGGAGTGAATGCTGCACCAGTACATGACTGCACCTGGGCTACAGTTGCATAAAAAAGAGCACCCTCTCATCGCATCTGCATTGGTGCATGTACTCCATGGCAGTACCCAGCTTCCCATGCACTTTGTTTGACAAACCTTTGCTTATAAGCCTTGAAAAATGGGCATAATTTGCACCCTATAGACTTCAATGGGGTTTGTATTTAAGTTCTCAACTATCAGACTTTCTGAAGGGTTTGATGAATAAGCTATTAACCAAACCCAAACATATTTGCTTATCCCTATCACTGGAAGCTAGTTGCCTGGTGCTTATGCTGATTTAGGGATGAGCCGAACACCCCCATGTTCGGTTCTAACTCGAACTTTCAAACATGATCTAATAACTGCAGAATGTTCTCAGTTACTGCAAGTATCCAGTTCAAAAGTTCTGACTTTGCTCAGACTTTCCTGATTTGCAAGTTTTTTTTCTTGCGAAGGGACCATACACAAACAAACAAATGCCATTTCCAAAAGAAGGCCAGCAATGGCAATCTATTTATTTCTCCAATACATGTGTACTTTAAATTCCACCTCCAGATAAAATGTATTTTTTCTAGTTTTTGAAAGGGTAGAAAGGGTTAGCATCACTGTCATATGGTCATTACTGTCTATGTATCCCTCAATTCTTTTCCTGGTGATGTCGAAGGAAGTGAGTAGAATCTCCTGATTGTATACACACAAAACAATAAAGCTGACAGAGATTCTTTTATTGTTGTCTGTGGTCCCACTGAACCTTGTCACAAAGACAGGAAGTCTTAGGGGGTTATTCGCTAAAGAGTCAAAGGATTTAGCCGACCGTTTGATTTTGCAGAGTCAGTGAGTGCCGTTCATTGTGATTTATGATGGATGACATCGATGGATGACATGATTGACCCTGGATTACATCGTTGGACAATTGTTTTTTTTTGGGGGGGAGGGGTTAATAATAAAGGAATTGTCAAAAACTGTGTTTTGTTGTTGTTTAATTAAAGGAGAACTATGGGGTTAAGGCTTTTCCCCATAGTTCTCCTTAGGGTAACGGGAGGACACAAACTAGCGTCCTCCCGTCACCCTAGGCAGATCCCGGCAGGACAATTGTGCCGGGATCCGCCCAGCTGTGTGACTGACAGCTGGCTCTGCCTATCTAGAGGTAGAGCCAGCTGTACCCACCCCCTCCCCCGTCCGTTCCCGCCAGTAAGGGCTGGAGGATCGGGCAGGGGAGGAGGGAATCCAGTGCCTACCCTGTCACGGCTCTCTGCCGGCACAGGATCGAGAAGTGAGCGAGCGCCGGTATGTGTTCGCTCATTTCCCGATCTACTGAGCCGACCTGTGACAGTTTCATTGTCACAGGTCGGCTAGAACTATGAGGTGAGTGAAAAGCACTCACCTCATAGTTCTCCTTTAAAGGATTTTTTCAAGCTGTTGTCTGTTTATTTATTTTTTCCTTAACTCTTTGGCGAATGAGTAGGAGTAACAACTACCCTTTACCCATTCACAAGGAGGCAGCAGCATCTGGGTACCCCCTTTATGAAAGGGAGTACCCAGATGCAGATGAGCCCCCTTGCTTGCAGACCCCCACAACCACCTCGCCAGTGTTGTAGGGAAGAGGCCCTTGTCCTCATCGGCATGGGGACAAGGTGCTTTTCCAGGACGGACCACTAGAAAAGCATCCTCCCAATATCGAGGGCATGTGCTCATTCCCCCCCCCCCTTTCCTGCCCTGCCAGACCAGTGCGCGTATTTAGGGTTTGGTTAGGAATTTTAGGGGGGACTCGACTTTTTTTTCCTTTTTTGGGCATCAGGGTCCTCCTTAAAATTCCTACCAGACCTAAAGGGTCTGGTAGGACTTTTGAGGAGAACCCCACACATTATTTTATTTTACATCGGGGGTCCCCCCTAACATTCCTTGGGAAGGGGACCCCATGCTGTTTTTTTTACATGAAAGTTTTCATTGTGAGGTAGCGAACAGAATGACCGAGAAGAATTCTGCATTCAGCTATTCACTCTCTGCTGTTCGGACCCTTTGAGAATAGGAGTGAACAGCAGAGAAAGAACTTCCGAAGTTCACCTCAGCAGATCCAGATGTTGCATCGGCTAAGCCGAACGGGTTTAGCGCGTTCAGCCGTACTGAAGGGAGGTGAAGTGAGCCAAATGCAGCCGATGTACAGCTAAATAACTGCACAGGTCTGCAGTGAATAGCAGAAGAGGCTTCAGCTCACTTCACTTCGGTTTGGTTATTCATTTGGCTGCCTTTGGCAGCTTAGTGAATAACCCCCTTAGTGAGGCATGGTCTATGTTTGTGTCTGCGTCTCAGAGACCACGGCTCCCCTTATTTCTTGTTCTGGTGTCACAAGGTGTAAATGTGGAAGAAAAACATCCCCAAAAGTTTGTAACCCTTTCCAACTTTATTAAAAACTATAAAAAATAAGTTTTTGCTGAAAGTGGGCTTTAGTGAGTTATCAAAACAGCTCTCCTATTTCATTTTGTTTTATTATTTTGAATTATATAAACCAACATGTGTTTTGTAGAAACTGCACCATTTGCTTTTAGTATTAGGGTCAGGAAGATGGTGCCCATGTAATTGAAAAATGGCTTGTTTACTAGTTTCATTGTTAATGCTGTCTAAAATGTTAAATAAAAAGGAAGTATAAAAGCAGTCCTGAGCACAGGTGCAGCACTTAGCAAACAAGCAGAGCTTGGTTATTTGATAAATACGGGCAGGGCCCTCCTTACCATCTTGTCTTGAATTGTATTGTAATTTTAAAGTCTTCCTTATATTGTAAAGCTTGGAAAGCGCTGCGCAAACTGTTGGCGCTATATAAATCCTGTATAATAATAATAAAAAAAGAATCATGAATATGTTTTTTAAGATTAACATAGCACAACTAGAAAGCTTTTCTGGTGAAGTAATGTCAAAATGAACAATACATGCCTTCAAGAATGTTGTAGGGAAGCTATTTTTCTAAAAAAATCCAGTTAAATACAAGCACAAATATTTTTGTTAAGAGAAAATATTTGGCATTTATTACATCAAATGCATGGTAATTTGACTGAGAACTTAGGGTACCTGCAGATCAGTCGTGTAGATCTTAAAGTGAAGTAGAAGTAAAGTGAGGCATAAAAAAAGAATCCCCCCCTGGAGCTTTTATCCGTAATGTGCTAATATGCACAGCATATTAGCACATTTATGGCAGACTTACCTGCCAAAGAGATTACCTCCAGCGCTACACTCCTCCCTCACTGGTGCTTTCATGTTTGTCCCAGTCTTCTTTTGGGTTCAAATCCTTCAGCCACTTGATTGACCAGGCTCCAATGATGTAGCTCCTGCACATTCATCGAGCCTCGGCACTGAGCTGTGCATGCGCAGCTCAGTGTAAAGAATAAAAACTGACAGGCAGCAACATAGCAGAAGAGACTTACACAGTCTCCTATGTCCTTATTACGAGTGCCCAAACTGTGACGCAAAATCAATGTATTTATCTCAAAGTGCCAACACTCAAAATAAGTTTGGTACTGTGTTTTAGTTTGGGCACTGGGGTTTAAAAAACGTTCAGCATCACTGCCTTAGGCAAAATAGGGAAACACAGATATTAAAACATTTAAACATTTAATTTTTTTCTTTATTATTTTTTACTTTATCACTTTTTTAATGTTTATTTATCTTCTTATCTTTTACTTGATTTTTTAATAATTTTTATTGATTTTATTTTTTATCGTTGTTTTATCACTTTTTATTTTGAGTTTAATTATTATTTCTTATTTTTTGCTTATTTTTTTAGTCTTATTTACTTTATTATTCTTTCCTTTTTTTTCCACTTAACTTTATTGCTATCACACAGGGGATAACAAGCCCCTATGTGATAGCATTTGGGGGTGACAGGTTCATTATTGTCACCTCCAATACAGGAGTTTTAGCATAGCACGTTGCTGGCTCTCCTGTGACAGCTTATACGGGAAGGCTGTGAGCACAGCGTTTTATCTCAGTGTTTACACGGAGCAGACCGGAGAATGGATGTTCTCCGCTCTGTTCCCCACTCTCCATCCTGAAGAGCGGGGGACCCCAAAGACCCTGGTGGGGAGGGAGGCGGTCAGCAGGGAGAGAGGCAGCAGACCATGGAGGGGGCGGCTGAGACTAAACGAGCTGCGGCTTCTCTGCTCTACATTTAGTAAATGTAGAAAAAAAAACTACCCACCCAGACATACATGCATGCAAGTCCGGGCTTCGGGTGATACGAATTCAAAATCCCTGCCTAGGCTCACGTGCCACCAGAGGGTTTTCCCACAGCTGTCCTTTGTCATAAAAAGCCTGCCAATCAGCAATGTTTTTTTTTTTTTTAACTTGACTTCCATTTTGACGCAGAGGCTAAGACATAATCACAGCATGAATAGCCATGATAGAAATGTAAGTAGGATCTCCAGCAGAGTGCTTGAACAAAACTAATTTTTAAAGAGAGTCAGACAATCAACTTGTTTTCTCTATTAGGCACTCTGACAGCAGGTTTTTTTGCAAGCAGTCAACTGAAAAAAAAAATATTGGCCTGCATAACCGCTTGTTGTCCAGAGCAATTTCTTACTATTTGCACACACTATCAAAAATGAATTTCTGGCTAGAAAACAGCTTCAAACCCCCAAAACAATGATATATTCTTTCTAAAAGCAGAGGCCCTGTAGAATAGTTGCACAAAATACAGAAGTTGTTAAAAAAAAAAACTTTCTTTTTATGAGGAAGTGAGTAATAAATTGGACAGAGGAATGGCTGTGGATTTAGTATACTTGGACTTTGCAAAAGCGTTTGACACAGTTCTCCACATGCGGCTAATGTATAAGTTAAGGTCAGTAGGTATAGAGCAGGGATGGCCAAACTGCTGCCCCCCAGCTGTGGTGGAACTACGAATCCATGAGGCTTTGCAAGATTCTCACAGCTACAGACATGACTCCTGGAGAGAGATGCTTCATGGGATTTGTAGTTTCACCACAGCTGGAGGGCCGGAGTTTGGCCATCCCTGGTATAGAGCAGTCCATCTGTAATTGGGTAGAAAACTGGCTTAAAGACCGTATTCAGAGAGTGGTGATCAATGATTCATACCCTGAATGGTCTGAGGTTGTTCGTGGTGTTCCCGAAGGTTCAGTTTTGGGCCCCTTACTGTTTAATCTATTTATAAATGACAGAGTTGGGGATTAAAAGTACTATTTCTGTGTTTGCAGATGACACAACGTTATGTAGTGGAATACAGTACTTACAGGATGTCTCCAACTTACTAGCAGACCTGAATGCACTGTGTGATTGGGCATCTATTTGGGAAATTAGGTTTAATGTTGGTAAATGTAAAGTTATGCACTTGGGGACTATAAACATGCATGCGTCATACACTCTAGGGGGAGTATGTTTGGGGGAGTCAATGGTGGAAAAAGATCTGGGTGTTATGGTAGATCATAGACTGAGTAACAGCATGCAATGTCAAGCCGCAGTTTCTAAAGCAAGCAAAATACCTTCTTGTATATAACGAGGTCTAAACTCTCGAGAAAGAGACATAATCCTGCCCCTGTACAAAGCATTAGTAAGACCTCATCTGGAATATGCAGTTCAGTTTTGGGCACCAATTCACAAAAAGGATGTTGTGGAACTGAGAAAGTGCAGCGAAAGGCGGCTAAACTCATAAGAGGCATGGTCCATATAGTGACCATGGTGCCAAATTATTCACTTTAAGTTCACTGCAAAAGGACAAGGGGGCACTCTTTGCGTCTGGAGGGAAAGAGGTTTAACTTTTGCATACGGAAAGGATTCTTCACACTTAGAGCTGTGAAAATG
This sequence comes from Nanorana parkeri, assembly GCF_000935625.1. Lineage (NCBI taxonomy): Eukaryota > Metazoa > Chordata > Amphibia > Anura > Dicroglossidae > Nanorana > Nanorana parkeri. Next base: position 343,869 of record NW_017307146.1, read on the forward strand.
TGGAATAGACTCCCCCATGAGCCAGTTCTAGTTAGCTCAGTTAATTGTTTAAAAAATATCTGGATGTATTCTTAAATGCACAGAATATTACTGGATATTGAGTTCTTGCAGGTATATTAAGCATTAGAGATTGTTGATCCAGGGAATATCCGATTGCCTTATGGGATCAGGAAGGAATTTTTTCCCCTTTTGGAGCAAATTGAACCATGCTTTATAGGGGTTTTTTTTGCCTTCCTCTGGATCAACAGTGGGTAATTGTTCTGTTTAGGCTTTTGTTTTTCTCATTTCCCTATAGGTTAAACTCGATGGAAATGTGTCTGACTAATTATGTAACTATGCACAGTATTTGCACAAATGTTTATCAAACCAGTATTTTTAGGATAGAATACACTAAAATTAAATTTAATGCACAGAAACAGAATACAATATCCATATTTTTGGCAAAATATAAACGATGGGGTCACGTCGGGTACATAGATACCAAACATGTCAAGCCTTAAAATTGCGTTAGACTATGAAGCCGCAAAAAACTACAATACTCAAAATTCCCCATAGGGGACATTCTAAAAGCTTTTACCACTCATCAGTTTAGTGTTAACAGTGATTAATGGCTCTAGAACTATTGCTTTCACTCCGAGTGTAATGTGAATGTGAGTGTAATGTGAAAATAAGAGCTACCAAGCACTAAGTATATAACTAAATATCTGGAAAATGTGAAAAACAATATTGTGCCGAGCTAATAATCATACACATCTAAATAAATTGAAACATATATAAATGAGTCACATATATGAGCCTTCAAACAAATGAGGCCCAGGAAAAAACAAAAGCAAATAATGGTGATTGTGCAAAAAAATTCCTCAGATGATTCGCAGCCAATCTGCATGTAACCCTAACCCACAGAGCTAGGTCAAATTCGCTCTTTCCCTTCATAATGGGGGAGGGAAGCCCATGCACAGAAAAGGCGATAAGGTTCCTCAGATCCTAGGTACCAGCATAAATCCAGGAGGAACGAGAAAAAGGACAAGGACATAGTGCGTAACGTCCAATAAAATGCAATTTATTAAATAAAAAAAATGCGTACTCACAATGGTGTAAACAGTACAGGGATTGGGTATTGCTGGATCAAACCAGCAAGGCAAATGGCAGCAAAGCGATGAAAAAACCTGTTCATCCGGATCAGCTCAGTGCAGTGACATCAGAAGCTCTGCCCTACACATGACTGTTCATCACCCCTGAATATATATTTGTTTGATCTGGATTCATTATTGAGAGAAAGCTTGAGAGTTTAATACTACTTTAAAGTAAGTAGCTGATAAGATTTTGCTGTTGCTGAGTTCTAACCCGTTCTGCCTATAGGCCTTCAGTTAAGTTCTGGGAACACTGGAGTAGCACTACTGATGTATCGCTTCAGTCACACAAGTGGTGCAGGGAATACATTGGAGCCTCTACTTTGTTGAAAGCTAATTTAGCTGCTTCAAATATAGATTAGCATGGGGAAGTCTATGCAATTATCTAAAATGACATGCCAATCCCAAATTTCTGTGGTGTAACAGTTGAAATGGATTTGCCCCTTCCCACTTCCTAAGCTTCTCTATGGCTCATTGAGGCTGCTTTTTACATTAAAAACCAATAGGGAAGCTTGGGAGGTGAGAAGAGTGGTGCCAAGTTTATCTTTACACAATAATTTAAGAATATAAGTTTAGCAGCCTTTATCGCTGGATCTTCTCATTATAACTCAGGCAACCAGTTGCTATCCATTAAAACATAATTTTTGCATGGATTTTGGCTACTAAATACAAAAATATGATCAAACTGCAGAAAAGATCTGACCACCAACAGATCCCTGTTCTAAAGATATTTCCATTGACATGTATGCTCAGATCTCTAAAAGTACAACTCCAGGCCTCAGTGCCCCCCTTCACTCCCTACCCCCCCACTTACTTATCTTGGTTAACCCGGAATATGTGGCAGTCCGTTGATGCCCATGGATATGGGATTTACCAGTGAATAAACCAGAATTATCTCACATCTAAGAGCACCTTTAGCCCTCAGTATATCTGGAAATGTTTTTCTGCTGTAGAAAATTGTAATGAACCATTGTAATGAACTTTCTTGTGTGTATAACTTCTTGGGTTTGATAACTCTGCAGGCAGTGTTAGCTGCTTATCATGAATAAAGACAACAAGAAAGGATCTTTCAAAATTATTCTGCTATCCTGGATTAGTGATCTTTTTCCAGTTTACATTATTAGCTGCCCTTTTCCCAACAAGACCTGGGAGGAATAGATAAAAGCTTTATTTTTAGATCTTTCTTAAAGGCTAGTGAGTCCTAAAGTATAAAATGATTATACATTATAGCAAAAAGGTACATTTTAAAATATAACTTCAATGCATAAAGCTGTTTATTAACACATTTCATTATCATAAATGTCTCTGTAAAATGTTCCTTCTTTTGCACAGTTTTGGTTATTTATTTTGCATTAATCCATTTCATGCTTGTTAATACTGATTTAAAAAAATGATCATGATTTAATAGACATGTAGCCTATAGTTTGCACCAAACCTATTTACAGTTATGCTGCTGTCCACATTGCTTAAAGCAACTTTGTCATTTAAATTTCCTGCTAATAAATGCAAGTAAATACTCACCACTCCCATCGCCCATGATGCTGAATGAAACATTTGATGAACAGAAATTCCCCACTGAATTCTCTTCAGGAACTGGCTAGTAGCTCAGGACTTGAAATGTTGACCCCTGAATAAGGTATGCTAAGAATAAAAAGCCTGCAATTATCTAGAAGTATCTGTTTGTAGGTTGTCATTACTAAACATTTCTAAAGGTGAATTTGTTGTTGTTATTTTGAAGATATGGGTAAAGTTCCTCTGTAAAACATAGTTGCTGCATTAGTTTTCTTTTTTTAAGCTTTTATTTCTTTATTTTTACCTGCTGATCCGACTAGTAACACACTTTCTGTCTTAGGGTGACTCCACTCTATGGAGGAGCAACAGAGCCACCCTTGGACAGCAATGTCAGCCCGAGGAGAGGGTAGTGTTAGATGCACTGGAAGATTTAGATGGACTCAACTAACTAAATAAATCTGAACTCCAGCTAACAACTTTTAAACAGTTACATCAACAGTTTCTTTTTCCCTTTGGGGTAAAGGTTTTTCTAAATTAATAAAAGCTGACCATTGTAAGTTAGGGTCAGTGGTACATAGCTTGTCTCAACCCCCCTGACACTTTTGCTAGACAACTTGTATTATTAAAGCAAGTTAAAAAATAACAGACTTACTGGCCAGATCACCAGTTAAAAATACAAGGAAAAAAGCCTAAAAAAAGAAAATGAATGCAGCCACAACATTAAACCCCTTTGTTGCCATGGATGTAAGTACTAGATCTGTGGCAGCAGGGAGCCGTAATCACATTCCTGACTGCTGTATCCGCCCGGAGTATTTTCACACTCCCTCAGCCAACTGTCAGCTTTCATGTAGAAGTGATTCACAGCACTCCCGGAGCACTTAAAAACCTTCTCTATCAGCCCCCCCATGTGATGGCAACAAAATTATGGTTATAATAAATGTTTAAAAAAATTTACTTTGAATAACATAAATAAACCTTACCAAAGATATTTCAAAGCTCCACCGCCCCTGCATACACGGATATATGAATGGAAACACGTGCATTGAAACAATGCTTGTGCCACATATGTTGGGTATTGTTGCACGCGCTGAAGTGGGAGCAATAATTATTGGGTTATTATTCATGGTTAACTCTAAACTGATGACCTACACAAGCATTACCTATCAATAATTTGGGGTACCATAGTTTTTTGCTGTCTCACAGCCGCACCTAATTTTGAGGCTTGACATGTTTGGTATCTATTTACTTTGTGCAACATCTTATTTTATATTTGAGCAAACAATTGTATCTATGTGCACTTAAATCAATCGGAATGATTTTTTTATGTAAAATGTGGGTTTGCGCTAATATGCGACACAACAAATGCCCCCATTTTAGTCTACAGGTTCTCTGCTTTCCGAAAATATATAATGGGGAGGTTAACTAATTCCATGCCTAAAACGGCCTTGAGAAAAGCTCTGTGTAAGCTCTGACACCATAACTTGCACATCAGCGGTTAGCGGGGTTCCAGCTGACAGAGGGGTCTATTCACTAAGCTGCCGTAGGCAGCCGAGTGAATGACCGACCTAAAGCGAAGTGAGCCGAACGCTGTTCGGCTATTCACTTCAGGCTGGTATGGCTGATTTCAGCTGTATATCGGCTGAAATCAGCCGTACATCGGGTGGCTTCACTTGGCTTCGGGTCAGCCGAACATGCTCTAGCAATCTAGCCATGCATTCCTATGGCCACATTTTATTTTTTTTCTATTCTGACATGGCTCCATGTCAGAATAAGAAAAAGAAAGAAAAAGCATTGTTTCTCTCCTTGGCGGCCGGGAGCGGGAGACTCCCAGAGCGCCCGGGAGAGTTTGCTGTCTGGAGATCAGTGTCCCTGGTTAGCTGGTAACCAGAGACGCTGATCTCTCTGCAAGTGGCCGGAGCCAGCCGTAAGATCACGGCTGGCTCCGCCCAGCTGTCAGAAGCAGGCTGTCGTTCGGCCAATGGCTTCGGCTTTCAGCCGAGCAGAGGCATATGCGTTCGGCTTGACTGAGCTGCTCGGCCAAGTTGGGGAGCTGTACGGGCTATAGTGAATAGCCCGTACAGCAGCCCTTTGGTTCTACTGAACCGAAGGGGTCCTGGGGCTGAAGCTAGCCAAAGGATCGGCAAGATCCTTCGGCTGCTTCGTGAATAGACCCCAGGGGGAATAGGGGTGAGTGAATGGAAGGTAAGTACAAGCACCATGAATGAGATTATTCCACAGATGCTACCATTGTACTTCACATTGTCCAGATTTTTGCCTGCGATGTCTATTCATACAGGTGTGGCCAAATGCATTCACCCACCTGATATACAGAACTTTGTCCCTAGGATACATCCATGACATTCTGCTTATAGTTTTTGGTCTGGAGGAGAAGAGGCTGTTGACATGTTACCATCAGTGTATGTTTGTAAATGTTTTCAAGGAAAATTTTAGCTCTGTTCTGCACATAAAGATACAAACTTTTTCAACATAAAATATAACAAAATAAACACTGTGTGCTTGATTTGTGAAATAAACAGCAGTTGAAACGTATTATCCAAATATATTATCAATCATTACCACTTAATGGTAAATGGTTGGAAATTATGGTATTCATTATGCAGATGTAAATAGAAAATGGAGCGTCTCCGAACCACTCTGGATGCTCAAAAACAAACATGATCTATATTAGGCAAGTGCTCCCTTGATTACAATTTTGTCATTTCATTTGTAAACACATTGCTCATATTATACGTGCCAAGTTTAGCCTTGTATATATCATGGAAATAGTGCCCAAAAAAATACTTCAAGAGTAATTCTATGCTGCCTGGTGCTGCATGCGAAAAATTTGATTTTAATCATTCATATTTTTATAACGAAGCAGGCCATCTGCACAGAATAAACTCCAATCATTTATTTGTCTCTTCTTCGAGGCTCATTGCCCCGAAGTCCATGAAGGAATCTGACAAGTGCAAGCGTTTCTGTCTGTGTCCAGAGTGCAATATGAAACTGTGGCTGCGTTTCTACTGTTCTGCTACAGCAGTTTGCTAAACTGCAGGTGTTGGCTGTCATGTACTGGCAGAGTAAAGCAGCATGCTCAGGCTTTTTAAAGTGACATAATGCTGATGTGGTCTGCTTGTAGGAACCAAATATTACCTCAGGGATATGCCAACCTTTAAAACCACTGTGTGTAACTTGTGTTAGCAACCTAATGATGTGTAGCACCTTCAATGACAGTTCTGTCATACTGAGCCCATAACTAAGTGCTTGGACGTCCCTTGGTTAGCAATGGAAATGGGGGAATCCATCAAAGTTCTGTTTTGTATTTTGTATTTTTCTGCTTGAATAGCATTTTCATTATAGCACAAGTTGTGTTATTCCATTGAGTGGTACCCATTTAAAGCCCCCTGACATTGTATGTTATACAGTTCTCTTATAGATTTGCTGGTGGTATAATAAGTGTTCTTCTCTTATATGTATTTAATTATAACTAACATTGAAAAATATGCATATATTGTGTGGTGCACTGGAAAAAAAACAGCTTTCTGCATTTTTTATAGATATCTTTTGTTACGCTTGTGTTTGTTAAAAAACACAAACATACACGCATAAAAAATGCATAATTAGTCCAATTGTACAAACAGTTCTATAATGACCTCAGATAAAACGCTATCTGAAATAACTTAGAAGGTATATTAAATATTGTGTTATGTATCAAGGAAGAATTCACAATAACAACAATTTTTTTCATATTCAGGATACCCTCTCGCTGCAATATTAGCTCATAACAGGTTAGGGAAGCATTTACCAAAGCCACCCACTCTAATGTTTTTCGGATAACTTGAGTTTCTTCATTCAATGGCCAACCATTTGCAAGCCTATAAAAGGAGTAAACAAAGAAGAATGCTTGTATGATTAGCCTGAACACAATTATGCACCCTGTTGGATCACAGACTTTAGGCAGTGCTCATACATCGGAAAATAAATTGCACCACTGGGCATTCATGAATACAATTAAATTTGTGCCTCAAAATATCTGACATTTAAAGCAGGTATCTGTAGGCAGCCTTTTTATACTGTATAGTCTTACAAAAGTGAAATAAAGACAGTGCTAGTCTTCCAACTGTGTAAAAAGGACCAGGGATGAGCTTACATGAGTTAGAACCAAACTCAAGTTGCAGTATGGTAAAAGAGTGAAAGAATCTTTTACAAAAGCTACTAGCAGCTAGTAGGTGGGTAAGCAAGTTCTACACCCACTGGATAATACAGCAGTTGGCCTGCTCCTTTGAGAGACAGGGCACATCTGCCTTTTCTTTCTGGCAGTGGATGTGCTTTACAGCCACCAGGAGGTGGTGGAGTGGATAACTAAGCCTCCCAAGCACAAAGCAGCACATTTTCCTCAGTAGCTGCAGATGCGCCCTCTACATCTAATTCTGTCATTGTCCAGCAGGAGCCATCTTAATTATTTCAGCACAGCCTCAGTAACTTGATGCATGGGGGATGAACAAGAATTCTTGTTATTGGAAGTCGAAGAAGAGAGCACTACGAGTATAGATGAAGAGGACAACAGGCAGAGAGAAGCAATCGCCATTGATGTGCCTGCAGGTGTAGCTAACTGTTTAGTGGGCTATAGTGAGGTGGAGGGGGGAGGAGGAGGGGGGATGATGAGATGGCAGACCTTACCTGGGTGGCAGAGATTGTAAAGGAGGAAAATCAGGGAGAGGCACAACATTAGTGTGGGAGGTTTTCATGCAGGGGCAAGGGCAGCTTGCAGAGGAGTAGAGGGAGCAGCCATCTTATTCCATGGAACAGCACCACAGGTGCAACCCACTGCTATCCCCAGGACCACTCCACTCAGCAATGTTGGCCTTCTTCTCACATCTCCTGTGGACCTATAGTGGTTTATGGCCTATGCCTACATCTTATCAAGCATAGTACATCTGCCAGTCATTTGGGGACCATGCATGAGGAAACAAATGATTCTTCAGAAAAGTCAGTGGAAACAGTACCTCTATTATACTGTTAAGCAGAAAACGGCCCACACTTCCCCATCTGCATTCGTTGCAACATCTACAGTCTTTAGGATATGGGGGGGGGCTTGACAAGGGGTTTGAGAGGCTTATCTTTTGACACATCAAGCAGGAAGAGGGTCAGCATGGGGCCAAGTTGAGTAGGTCCAAGTTTAAGCTTTACCTCTCCGTAAGTATCCTAAACCTACCTCACTGTCTCCACTGTCCAGCAGCATCCTTGATCAGGCAGGTGTCTCTTCTGCAGCTGCCAGAGAGAAAGAAAAAAAATGTAAAAATGTCTCTTAATCATCCCCATGACCAGTGTCTGAATGTCTTCTTGGAATAGCTGCTAGCTTTACAGCTGCTCTCATACCAGTTCTTGCATGAGTTTATGGATGTGTACAAGCCACCATTTGTTTCCCAAAAGGCCATTCCTGACCTCCACCAACATGTGGAAGCTAATGTCTCTCTGTTGCTGGACCATGCAGTCAGCAACAGGATCCACATGACCACAGACACATGGTCCAGCAAGCATGGGCAGAAACATTACATCTTCTTTCTGTCCTACTTGGTCATTTTATTGGCATCTGGGAATGATGGTATGCCTGGGGGTCAGGGGTAACACTGGACCAAAGATTCTCTTCAGGGGAAAGCCAGGTGGTAGCACATACATGCCTTGCCTGGCACAGGTCCTGAACATGATGGTGAAGTGGTTCCTAGTTAGGTACCTGCGGCATGCTAGAAGAGTGTGCAGCAACTATAGGTGGTCATACCCAGCAAATGTTTGCATGGCCAAAATGCAGCAGCACTACAAGCTACCTGCCAACCTCCTGATCTGCAATACACTCACAAGCTTGAACTTGATGTTACCCATGCTGCTGTGTCTTCACCAGCAGCAGCGGGCCATCAATAAGTATTTGTGTACGTACGGGATGAAGACAGGCTCTGGGCAGCTGGGGTTCTTTTCACCAAGTCAGTAGTCAGCAGCTTGTGATACAGGACTTGTGTACCATTTTGTCACAATTTGAAGAGGCAGGGATTAGCCACACAATCATTCTTATGATCCCTCTTGTGTTTAGCTGGAACAGGCAATGTATAAAAGACTGGAATCTGGAGGCACAGCAGCAACAGAAAGGAGGAGGATTAGACGTCTAAGCCAGCAAAATATTTGTTTAGTTTTGTTTCGTATGTTCAAATGTTTCGTTATTTCAGATGAGTTAAATGATCATTACAAATGAAAATTTGTTGCACAAAAGTGACATTAAGGGGATTATTCACAAAGCTGCCAAAGGCAGCCAAGTGCATAACCCAGCCGAAGTGAAGTGAGCTGAACAGCATTCGGCTATTCACTTCTGCTCGGTACGGCTGATTTCAGCCGTACATAGCCTGAATTCAGCCGTACATCTGCATGGTCTGAATGTTCGGCTGACCCGAAGTGCAGAAGGACTTCTACTCAGCTGATCCACCATCTGGATCAGCTGAGCCGAAGCTCTGGTAGCTCACTCGCTGCCGTTTGCCCCTATTCAGATAGGGGCCAAACGGCAGTGAGTGTATAGCGGAATGCCGCCAAGTACCTCTGTGGTACCAAGCAGAACAGCAATTCAACGAAAAAAGTTGAAAAAATATTTTGTAAAATGTAAATAAATGTTAAATATAAAGGGGTACCTGGATGCAGTTTTTAT
>NW_017307146.1:353252-360686 GCF_000935625.1 Nanorana parkeri
CCCTTATCCCCCTCCTTTCCTGCCCTGCCAGGCTGCTGCCTGGATTAATGGTTTGGTATTGGATTTCAGGGGGGACCCCACGAGGGGCGGTTTGGCATTGGGGTTCCCCTTAAGGCTCCTACTAGACCTGTTATCTTTTTTTACTTGTGGTCCCCCCTAACACCTAACATTCCTACCAGACCTAAAGGGTCTGACCTGAATTGGGGGGACCCCACTCTGTTTATTATTATTATTTCTGTGGACATTTTAACACATTTGTGTATTCCCTGACAGCTGTCCGATTCTTTACATTTGGGATTGCAGTGTCCGCAAAGAAGCAGAAGCTGTTACAGAATAACACAGATCTCTCAGCTTCTCTCTTTATTTACATTTTGTAACAATATTGTGTTACTTTGTTTTCCTTTGGGATACAAGTCATTGAAGCCAGAGAGCGGTAAATTACAGCTCTCCCGCTTGTTGTGTTTCCTTCTGAATGAAATTTGTATGTATCCAAGTTTAGTTATCAAACTTTTGGTTTCGTTCGAAATTCATTATTTCTGTCATTTGGAAATTGAGATGCTTCCGAATGTCCAAATTTACAGATATTCATACGAATTTCAATTCGTAATGGAACAAATCGCACAAGTCTAAGGAGAACTCTTGCTATTATTACCAGATCTTGCCATCTCTGCTGGCCTACCACCATCACCAGCTCTTGAGTAGGAATGGGCTCAATGTTCGGCTCAATTGAGTAGGAATGGGCTCAATCAGGGCACAGAGAACAGTGAGAGCCATGATTGGGCAAAGTCATGATGACTCTGCCCAATCATGGCTCACCCTGTTACAACTGTAAACAGTTGGGCGGAGCTAGCGGTCACTGTTAGCTCCGTCCAATTGTTTATATTTTGCCGGCAGAATACCATTCTGCGACATCACCGCTAGCGCCGCCCAACTGTTTACATTTGTCCGGCACCTGACAGGACTCAGCTGTGAGCCATGATTGGGCAAAGTCATCATTACTTTGCCCAATCATGGCTCTTACAATGTACTGTGCTCTGATTGGGCAAAGTCTTGCACCTGACCTGTGGCCAGGTGCATTACTTTACCCAATCAGGGCTTCACAAGGAACTGTGTCGAACATACGAACTACCGATGTTCGAGTCGAACTGTAGTTGGAATCGAACATCGAGACCATCCACAATGGTAAAAGTATTGAACGTATTGCTTCCACAGCTGGGCCTGAGCAGCAAAATTTCTTATGTTTTTAGCAGTGTAAATCAAGCTGTGTCTTTTAGTTTGAGGCCTATTCCACTGCTCTGGCAATCAAAATGTTTATGGTTATTGTCAATACACTATAATTTTAATTTATTTGAAACAAACTGCCTCATCACTTTCTATTAGATTACAAACCTGGTCTCCCCCTTTTGAAATTGCAGCCTGTTAAATTGCAGCCTAGCATTGAGTCTGTACACTATTTCTAGCTATTGTCTCATAAATACTTCACTCAATTTGTTTTTTCACAATACAACCTACCCCACCTCTCCTTATTAAAGTAGAACTGAAGCCAAAACCCTGACAACTTTTTTGCCTACTGTGTCCAGTCGGGGATAATTCCTTTCTGTCTGATAGCCACAAAATACATTTTAGGGCAATCCATCCAATGAGAGGGAAATCCCTGGTGGTCAGTAGGGATGCTCCGCCGGTTCAATTCGAACAGGAGTTCGAATTGAACATTGGCTGTTCGCGCGCTCGCTGAACTTTATGGGATGTTCGCGGTCTATTCGACCGTGCAACGTCCCATATTACAAAGAGCCCTTTGAAGCTCTAATTGGTTAAAGACTTGCACCTGACCATAGGTCAGGTGCAAGACTTTGCCCAATCAGGGCTCAGTACTCATTTGGAGCCATGATTGGGCAAAGTCATTATGACTCTGCCCAATCATGTCTCGCCTATCAGATGCCGGCAAACTACACAATTGGGCGTAGCTAGCTGTCACCGTTAGCTCCGCCCAATAGTTTATGTTTTGCAGGCAACTGTCAAAATGTCATTATGCGGCGGGGAGTGGACGGGATGGCGTTTTTGTTTTTTTTTATTAGCATTTCTATTTATTTTTTATTCCGTCGTCGTTGTGGACAACGCTGGATGCCGTGATTGACAATGGATTACATCGGTGGATCCATTTTTTAAATTTTTATAAAAGACTGTCAAAAACATGTCGTTTGTTATTTTTTCAATTAAAGGATTTTATCAAAAGTCTGGACTTTTTACTAACTATTTTATTTAACCCTTTAGTGAATGGGTAGGGGTACAAGTACCCTTTACTCATTCACAAGGGAGGGGGGCGGCATCTGCGTGCCCAATTTAAGGGGTACCCCGATGCAAATAACCCCCCTTGCCCGCAGACCCCCCAACCACCGTGTCAGGGTTGTGGGGATGAGGCCCTTGTCCCCATAGGCATGGGGACACCCTCCCAGTGCCGAGGGCATATGGCCTGGCGTGGGAGGGAGGGGGTGCACTCGCTCGCCCCCCCCCCTTCCCGGCCCTGCCAGGCCTATGCTCGGATCAAGGGTCTGGTATGGAATTTTAGGGGGAACCCCACACACTTTTTTTTTTACATGGGGTCCCTCCTTAATATTCCTACCAGATCTTGAGGGCCTGGTATGAAGGGGATGAGGCCCTTGTCCCCATAGGCATGGGGACACCCTCCCAGTGCCGAGGGCATATGGCCTGGCGTGGGAGGGAGGGGGTGCACTCGCTCGCCCCCCCCCCTTCCCGGCCCTGCCAGGCCTATGCTCGGATCAAGGGTCTGGTATGGAATTTTAGGGGGACCCCATGTTTTTCCCCCCATTTTTGTGGGTGGGGTTCCTCCTTAAAATTCCTACCAGACCTTAAGGGGCTGGTATGACTTTAAGGGGGAACCTCACACACTTTTTTTTTATTTTTTTACATGGAGTCCTGCCTAAATATTTCTACCAGACTTAAGGGCCTGGTATGAATTTTTAGGGGGAACCCCACACACTTTTTTTTTTTAAATTGTCCCTCCTAACATTTCTAACAGACCTAAAGGATCTGGTAATGTTTGGGAGGGGGAACTGCACACTTTAAGAGAAAAAAAAATGTCATTTATTTTTTTAGAAATGTCACTTTTGCTGCAGCAGGTTCTATACATCCTACAGATCCGCCACTTCACTGGCAGGTTAAGGGGACCCCCCAGGCATGATATTTGAAGGATTTTTTTATATTTAATATTACCCTGTAAGTCATGTAAAAAGTACTGTTGCTTTAAAAAAACTTTTTGTTTTTTTGTTTTTAAATTTCATTGATTCCTGTCCCTCAGGGCAATACCCAGATCTCCATACACTTTTTATTGCCAATAAATTGCCTTTAAGGCTTGAAAATGGGGACATTTGATTTTTAATGTTCTACCCCATAGACTTACATTGCGTTCGAATTCGAACTTTTCCCATGTTCTAAAGTTCAAATTCGAACCGAAATCAGAGTTGTTTGGCCCATCACTAGTGGTCAGCAGGGTCACCGGGACTACTGTCCCCAATGGAAGATTTCCCATCTCTTTCTGTTCTGGTGACAGCCCAAAATTTGAGATTTTCTTTCACTTTTAGTGATAAGGGTCATCAGGACAAATAGAGAGGGTAATCTCCCCAAAGGGGGCACAGACAGTAATAAAAACCTGACAAGACAGATGTCCCACTCTACTCCATTCAAAACTAAAAAACATGTTGGCTTCTGTTGCACTTCAAATTGTGGCCTAGTAAAAATGCTTAAATAATGCACTGAAACTGTTTCTGAAATAATACAGTCTTATTTTTTTCCAAGATAAAAACTGTATAATTTCTCCCTCTTCCAGCGCAATCAAGATGCTTCCATACTCTCTAGCCACTGTAATATATATGTTGATATTCTCTCTGAAATATTACACTCTAATTTTGATTTATTTGTATAACTGGCTCAACTGTGGAATGTAGGGTTTTGAATTTAAAGTGTTTTTGCAGCCTTTTTTGACTTATTTCCTGAACAATTTTCAACATTTCATAATTTATCATGAAAGATAACTGACTGTGCTCAGAGACTCAGAGCATGAAAATGATGCATGGTTATGTCACTCATTTGTCAATGTTAAATGTCTAAATACAACAGAGTTTAATTTATTAAAGCTTTCCTATATACACTGCTCCTAAAGTATCAAAATTATCTCAATCAACCAAAATTGTGGCAAACTGCTAAATCAAATCATGCTCAAGTGTTTTTTAGGGCAAAGGGCATGATGGTATCATTTGTATCCTTCCCTACAAATACAGTGAATATAATGCCAGGTTTTACTCAACATTAACACCTGACATGGACAATCAGTCTAGAATGTTTCTACTCAGCCTAAACTCTTTTAAACATAAAGCTGAAATCCGGGAGATTAAAAAACTACCCTTGCAGTGGGGCTCCTCTTGCACTGAAAGGGTTAAATGCTTGTTTTTTGCCTAGGGTACAATTAAAAAGCAGATTTAAATTATCCCTTCCTCCCCTGGCAGCCAACAAGCTCCTTTTCTCTCCAATGCTCTAGGTAGTGGGCAGGTCCTAGGTATCTTCACTTGCAATGCAAGATTGCTGGTCCTGCATTGTAAGTGATGGTGTCAGAGTGCGACTAACAGATGGAGCATTAAAGAGATGTGGTGTACATGGACCACTCACATGTAGAGGAGGAGCCTGAGGAAGGTAGCATTAAGGTAAGTAAAATCCCTTCAATAAGCCACAATTACTTATGTTATTCAATATATACAGTATTTTGTATAAATGACCAGTTAAAAGGTTCAGTTCACTGAAAGTTTAAATCCTGGGTTTAGAATCTTTCAATACCTTTTTTTTTATAGTAACTGTAAGTTAAAAAGAAATTGCAGTGCATTTTCCAGCAAAGTATTTATTTTTATAGTTTTCATATTTTTAAATATTTGATGTACCCTATTTTTGTGATTATATTGGATATCGCTGTACTGTATGTAGAGTGACCACTTGTGAGAACTCTGTATTTGACTCCATTTCTTTGCCAAAAAATTGTTAGTTCCAGATTTAAGCTAGGATGGGAATGCATTGTTTTCAGTGAGTCAGCAACTCACTTGCATTATGAGGAGAGGCAGTAGAGTACAATCTTTGCATAACAGACCCTGAATATTTAATGCGCAAATATGACCACCGTATGTGCCTATATGAATACAAACTATACATAGAAATGTTTATACACATTATTGAAACAATGGGGGTCTATTCACTAAGCTGCCGTAGGCAGCCGAGTGAATGACCGACCTAAAGCAAAGTGAGCCGAACGCTGTTCGGCTTTTTACTGCAGGCTGGTACGGCTGATTTCAGCCGTATATCGGCTGAAATCAGCCTTACGTCGGGTGGCTTCGGGTCAGCCGAACATGCATGCAGAAGGAGTTCGACTCAGCCGATCCAACATCTGGATCGGCTGAGCTGAACCTCCGGCAGGCTACTCGCTGCTGTTCAGTCTATTCTCATAGATGCCATACAGCAGTGTGTGAATAGCTCTGCGGCATTCGGCTCGGATGTTCTGTTCGGTCTCTCTGTGGGACCGAGCAGAACAGAAAAACAGTTAAAAAAGTAGAAAAATAAAAATTGAAAACGATTGTGCGGAGCTAGCAATGACAGCTAGCTCCGCCCAACAGTTTCCTATTGGCCGGCGGTTCTGCTGCCGTAAAAAAAAAAGCCTAACTCGCTTCAGGAGTCTCCCGCTCCCGGCCGCCAAGTAGAGAAACACTGCTTTTTCTTTTTTTTTTCTTATTCTGACACGGAGCTCTCTGTGGGACCGAGCAGAACAGAAAAATAGTTTAAAAAGTAGAAAAAATAAATAGAAAACAATTGTGCGGAGCTAGCAGTGACAGTTTTCTATTGTGAGGCGGTTCTGCTGCCATCCAAAAAAAAAGAAAAAAAACCTCTCCCGAGCGCTCTGGGAGTCCCCCACTCCCGGCCGCCAAGGAGAGAAACACTGCTTTTTCGTTTTTTTCTTTATTCTGACACGGAGCCGTGGCCATAGGAATGCATTGCTAGATTCCTATTGGCTATTTCAATTTGCAATAGCCAATAGCAAACTAGCTATTGTTCCCGCCCTCTGCTGCTGTCAATCAGTAGTGGCTCCGTGTCAGAATAAAAAAAAAAGAAAAAGCAGTGTTTCTCTCCTTGGCGGCCGGGAGCGGGAGACTCCCGGAGCGCCAGGGAGAGTTAGGCTGTTTGGAGATCAGTGTCCCTGGTTAGCTGTTAACCAGGGACGCTGATCTCTCTGCAAGTGGCCAGAGCCACCCATAAGATCACGGCTGGCTCCGCCCAGCTGTCAGAAGCAGGCTGCCGCTCGGCCAGCTTTGGCTTTCAGCGCGGCTCAGCCGAGCCGAGGCATATGTGTTCGGCTCGACTGAGCCGCTCGGCCACGTTCGGGAGCTGTACGGGCTATAGTGAATAGCCCGTACAGCAGCCATTCAGTTCTACTGAACCGAAGGGGTCCTGGGGCCGAAGCTAGCCGAAGGATCGGCCAAAGCTACGGCTAGATCCTTCGGCTGCTTTGTGAATAGACCCCAATATTTCCTACTGCATGGCAGAATGGCAACAGTCATCTACATAGTTTTTGTTTTGCCTTCCTCTGGACGAAAACTATCAAACATGTCAGATGGCATTTCACTATAAATATTTTCATTGCAAACACAAATGTTCAAACAGAAATGTTTAAATACACAATTTGCCTTCCAACAGCAGATGGACACATGTAGGCACTGTTCAGTGTTTGTTGCCTGATTTGTTTCATCTCTATTCAAATGCTTGCTGGAGCTTAAAAGTTAAGTTTTGCTTATTTGTTCTCTATAATCAAATATACACAAGAGCTTATTTATTACATCTTGAGTACAGGGAGACAGTTGTGCTGCCTTTACTAGCTATTTAATTTCTAAAAGCCAAACAGAGCAACATCTGATTGGATGCTACATCATTATTTTTCTTTGTATTGTTTATATGAATATTGCTTTTAGGCATTCTCTGCCACCCAGGGCACATGTCCCTGGACTTGTGCTGAGTCTACTTTGCATTAACTGTTGCTGTCACCATAAATATAATGCTGTAAACAGATGCAGTTCAATCTGTGCTAAACTTTGGTACCAAGATTCTTTGTCACCTTTGCTAATAGCTGCAGTTTCTATAACAATTTTCAAAAATATTAGTTAATTAGTGAATTAGAGAATCTGCTTGTACTTTACAAATATCATTGTATGTACTCGCTGAAACATATTTAATTTATTCTTCATACATTCTTAATTTAATTATTGCGCTGCACAAACTGTTGGCGCTATACAAATCATGTTGAATAATAATAACAATAATAATTCATGGTATCATATTTATTACATTTACAGTAATTAAGGTCATGTCATTATTTATAAAATATATATA
>NW_017307146.1:363067-403364 GCF_000935625.1 Nanorana parkeri
AATTTTTAATGTCAAGGCATTCCTTAATATCAGCTTACTTCTATATATTGGGGATATACAATATACAATGTGACATTAGCAGTTGGATTGCAAGATACTTTTGGGTGTCCCTTTGCTGTCCTTGAAGAGACTGTCACCAAATCATTAATTTCAACTAACAGCTTTCCATAGGATTTTCTGTGCATGTAATGTATTTAAGGTGTGTTATTCACCTGTAAAAAGCATTCCTTGTGTAGACAACCAAAAGTCCTGAGACTGATGCTGGGTGCTGCCATCTTGAATGTGATGTCCCCAACAGACTCCAGGCTATAGGTTATGAAGGGAGGTGAAGGGTGAGCAGAAGAACCTGGGCCAGCACAGATAGCATTTAGATAAGGAGAGATCTTTGACATGAAAGGCGTGAAGGGGCTGTGCTAGGAAATTAACTAATTTTTTTTTTCTAGCAATTTGAAAGACATATTGTAATATGTGGAAAAAATCAACCTGAAAAGGAGTAAGCAGACAGAGCAGCTCACAGCAAAACCCTAACTGCAAATAGGACAGGAAGTGAGGAGAAAACTTCCCAGTAGGCAGACAAACAACATCAAAACAGGAAGGAAGATACATCATTCCCTGACTCTGTCAAAACACTGCATCCTGGGTTCTCTGTGTGTTTTTTCTCGCATTATCTGCATTGAATCTCTGGTCTACACCATGGTCAGTAGATTAGAATCGATCACAAATACCATGTGGTATTACCATTTCTCTAAATGCTAAGGCTAAAAGGAGTGGAAGGAGAGTAAAAGAAAGGTGAGTATGTGCCGTAGAGGTAACCAGGGTAAACCTACTGCTTTGCCTTGTGTGATCAAAATAAAGATTACTTAAAAATGTAAGTCTCTGCATTTTCATATTTCATGAGGGATAATGTGGTTCATTTATGAAAACTAGAGCTAAGATATTATAATGGTATTACCCATAGCAACTAATGGACTATTTCCACTGATCATGTAATATAAAGGCACACTAGAAAAACATCAACTGGAAACTGATTCGTTTGTATGTGCAACGCCACAGATTTCTTTTCTACTGATTTAATAAATGCCATCATTTGGTCTAAAATAACAATTACTTCAGCCAAGAAAATGAGTAATGAAGAATTATAAATATCATTTATGGCCAGTTTTATGCCAGCATTATTCTTGTTATAAAATCTAAATATGTGGCTGGCAAACACATACAGACTAGTCTAAAAATATTGTTACAAAGCTAGGCACTTACCTCCGAGAACAGCCAAACCATCTTTTCTGTTCACATTTGTGCTACAGCCCAGTGTATATTCAGCACTATTTGAATCCTCTTGTGTGCTGTTTGCTGCTGATTATTGGTGCAGTTAGGGGTTTATAGTAGTTAAATGTTTTCTCTAAGATTCATTTGGTATTTTATAAGAATGCACAGTTTTCTCAAAATGCAGTTTTATCACTGAATAATGATAATTCACAGAAATTTAGTAACACAATAATGTGAAGAAATTGTCTTCAAAATAAATGTCTCTGAGCTTTTTCATAGATTGATTGTTATTTGTTATTATGAACACTCTATGGACCTCAAGCAAATGTCTCTATTACAACTCTGCAACGTGCAACAAAACAAAATATATAGCTTCCCACCCCCTTCTCCCATAAACATTGATGCCACCTACATGTTATTTCCAGCCCACATACCCTTTCAGCATCACGTAACTACGCCAAGAAAAGGGGCCCCCAACAAAAATTAGGACAACTCAACAAAAACCAGGCCGATCAACAGGCTCTTTAACATTGCTAAGGTCTCAGAAAAGTGCCACATATAACTGTTCAGCTTTAAAAAGGGGAATTTATCAAAACTAGAGCAGACAAAATCTGGACCAGCTGTGCATGGCAACCAATCAGCATCTCTCTTCAGTTTGTTCAGTTAAGATTTGAATATGAAAGAGAGAAGCTGATTGGAAGCTGCGTCAGATTTGGTCTGCTCCAGTTTTGATAAATTCCCTTCTCTGTGACTTTGCTCATGTCAGAGCCTCTTTAAAACATACCCCTGACTCAATTATTCTCAGCACTTATTCAAAGCATACCCCCTAACCACTTATTCTTACTCTTTATTTAACCACCTCCCGTCCGCCGAACGTTGAGAGACGGTCAGACGGGAGTCTACTGGATGCGAGTGGGCGTCTTTAGACCCCCTGGGGCGCACAAGCGGGAAACCTCCTGGATTTTAAACGGCCAGAGATGGCCATTTACATACAAGCGGTCCGTCGTCTGTAAAGACGCCCGATCGCTTGCATGATGCAAGGGAGGGTGCGCCCCTCCTTACCTCTCGTCGCCGTCGCTGTCCCCGTGGCCCCCGCGATCCCGGGCGTCCATCCATCCCGAGCGATGTGGCTCTGTGCACTGAGAACGGAGGGAGGTCAGTACACAATCTCCCTCCGCTCTCCTCCCGCTCTCTGAATGCAGGAAGTCATGTATATTACATCACTTCCGCATTCCTCTGTCACTCTCCGGTACAGAAACCGAAGAGAAGCTGATGAAGCAGATCTGTGCTTCATCAGCTTCTCTGGGGGTCCCTAGTTGATATTAGGGGTCTTAGAGACCCCTGATGTCTCCATAAAGGGGATCTGTAATTTGTTATCACATAGGGGACTTCTCAGCACACTATGTGATAACAATAAAGTTAAGTGGAAAAAAAGTGGGGAAAAAATGCTCACAAAATAAATAAAAATGTACACACACAAAACAAAAATAAACACACAAAATGTTTTTAAAGTCCCCCACCCCCACATAGATGCGCAAAAATGCATTACATGCGCCTACACGCAAAAACGACTATTGCTCCAATTATGCTGCACGTGTTACATGTCGCCGCGAATGTCGCAATGAAAGCAATAATTCTCGGGCCATTAATCACTGATAACACTAAACTGATGAGCGGTAAAATCTTTTAAAGCGTCGCCTATGGACAATTTGGGCTATGGTGGGTTTTTTTGCGATTTTGCGGGCGCACGCAATTTTAAGGCTTGACATGTTTGGTGTCTATTTACCCGACGTGAACCTGTCTTTTATATTTTACTAAAAAATTGGGGAAAAATAAAGGTTTCCTAAAATAATAAAGGGAAAACCTTTTGTTTTTTAAAATATTATGTACTTTTTTTGTTATATAGTAAAAAATTAAAACCCCTGTGGTGATTAAATACCACCAAAAGAAAGCTCTATCTGTCAACAAAAAATTACAAAAATTAATTTCAGTACAGCGTTGCATGACGGAATAAATGTCAGCCAAAATACCGCAGCGCTGAATACTGAAAAATGGCCTGGACAGGAAGGGGGTGTAAACACCACGGTCAGAAAGTGGTTAAAGAATACTCTCTGACCGGCTTATACTTACCACTTTTTAATGAACGCCCTGTGTTGTTTGGTACCCACAAAAATGCCTATGGGTATGGGGGAAATATAACCTCCTCTCATGGCACTAGCGCTTGGGCCTGAGCAGCAAATTTCCAGGTCTGAATACTGTCATGCAGTGGAGGTGAGAAGGGGAGACATCAACCCTTTGTAAGTTTACAACATCCAACAGGTATCTTACACAGGTTTAGGACAGTGGAGAAAGAGAGTAGTGGGAGAGCATAAGGAAGGAGAGTATACAGGTGAAACTCGAATAATTAGAATATCGTGCAAAAGTAATTGCAGTAAGTGCTGCAAAAGGGGCCCAAACCAAGTACTGAGTACATATGCATGCTTGTACTTTTCAGAGGTCCGATATTGTTCTATGTACAATCCTTGTTTTATTGATTGCATGTAATAATCTACTTTTTTGAGGTTGTGGATTTGGGCTTCTTGGCGTTTTCATGAGCTGTAAGCCATAATCATCACAATGATGACAAATCACGGCTTGAACTATCTTGCTTTGCATGTAATGAGTCTATCTCATATATTAGTTTCACCTTTTAAGTTGCATTAGTGAAATAAATGAACTTTGCACGATATTCTAATTATTCGAGTTTCACCTGTAAGTGGGTCAGGGGTTGTTTTTTTAAAAAGGACTCTGTCACCATGTCCTGAATAGGACAATAATAAATATTTTAAATCAGAATAAAAGTAAACTCCTCCCTCTATTCATAATGATATTCTTAAGACTTAAATTAATCTTTACCTTATTTTCTCTGTCATGTGACATGTCTTTAAATTGAAAAACACATTATAATTAGGAATGAGTGAGCCATTCGTCATACACCTCAAAAATTGCAAAAATTAATCTGAACCTTACTAAAGTCTATGGGGGGGTGAATCACAATAAACAATTCTGAACATTTTCAAGACAAGAAATTGTCAAAGGGCTAGACATTGTCCTGGGACAGATGTACCAATGCAAAAATACATTTAAAAAAAATACTGTTCAGCAAGAAGGTCCTTCTTTTTATGGACTTCAAGGAACAAACACCAATCTTTTTATTATACGCTTGTTTGGGAGATGCCGTTAAGATGTATGCGGAATTACACTATGATTCTGATGGACAGCATCAGCAACAGCGTGTTCTGGCATCACATATTTTGTGTATGTAATATAATTTTATATTTTTGCTGGGCCTAGATACAGCAGCAGCAGCCCAATGTGAGTTATTATAACTAGTAAAAAATATATTTTTTGGGGTAGTTTTTTTTTATCCAGCGGTAAGAGGTATGAACTTACTGGTGGGAGAAGCAGCTCAAACAGATCTACATGGTATAAGTTTACACTTATGTGCTGCGGTAATGCGTTGATGTGTGTTTGTACATGCTGTAATGTTAGGGAGCTCACAGAGCACTCGCGCAGGCTTTTCCATTAACAAAAAAATCTTTATTTTTCTTTCAATCAAGAAGTTCAACATAAAATAGCTTGCTGCAGCATATAGCAGATATGGGCTCACAAATCCTCGAGTTGTCCCATACACTCACAGTGTCCCAGTCTTTTAATAAGTCTCTCTTGCAGCACTGCTGCTCCGGCCTCAATCTTCAGGGCCACAGTCTGGTTCCCCCAGACAGCTCTCAGTAACATGCCAACCCCCACAATAGGCTCTACAAACCTACAGCTCCCTGCTGCACTGGCCTCCACTGACTCCTGGGTGGAGTTCTCCTGACTCACAGGTGGGGCCCTGAACACATCCCAGCACCCACTTCATGAGGGATATTCACAGGTGCACAATTAGGTGCTGGTTGCTACTAACCCACGGACCCAGGACTGGAGATTTCGTCCCACCCAGAGCTCTAAGAAATCTCCCGGCTCCAGGATCCCAACTATGATCCAGAAAACCTGGAAAGGACTGAAAAGGCAGTCCTTTCCTGGTACCAGTAATGTCTTCCTGGAGCCACTCAGCCCCTCTAGCTGAGAACTCTGGGTGACTTTGAGGCCACCTAACACTGTGGTATTGCCACGCAATGCCACAACGCATTAACATGTGTTGCACGAAAATCGCACCACAAGGCTGCATGTAACTTTTAAAAAATTTAGCACTCCACAACACATGGTAATAACTAATAAGTTGCTATTCATTGTGGTGTGCTGCAATGCATATGTGTTAGCAAAGTGCATTGGGGTGCCATTAACAATTAATGTCATTGCAGTACACCAATAAGAACAACACACATTTTCATGTGCTTTGGCAACTTGTGCAATGTATTACACATCACCACATGCCACAGTGAATTGTATTTATTTATTTTTACTATTTGGGGCTTTAGTGAAATATCAGGGGTCTGATTAGATCAACATTGAGCACCCTAGTGTTTATTCAAGATGAGCACGGGATCAGTAAATATTACACACATATTTACTGTTTTTTGGCTCTGAATGATCCAATCCTCCCTTCTGGGTGCCAGCTCATGCTCCCCTGCACTGCCTGCTGTCCCAGCTACTACAGGTGGGGGGAGAGTAACAAGGGGATTGGGTTGTGCAGCAGACACAGAATAGGGCTGTTTGTTGTTGCCCAGCAGAGCGGCAGGTGGCAGAGGTAGCAGTGGGGAGGGGTTTCACTTTCTGAATAAATAGCTATAATCAGCAGCTTGTTAGCCAATGATCATAGCTATTAATTTTCTCAGCACAGCCAGGGAGACCATTCTACTATAAGTTTATGGTCCTCTGAGTTTATAGAAGACTACGTGATGTAGCAGATGTAAGGGATACTGAGCTGCTCAGCTGCATGTTTATATGTATGTTGGTGGCAGTGAAAGGGTTAAATACTCTTACATTTGGGCAGCTCTCCAAGCCATCATTTCTTCTGTAATGCTGTAAGTGGTAATGTTGTAATACATTATAGCTGTTATAAAATGTAATTCTGCTTACATAGCTTGATGTAAGCAAAGTGGTGGGATACAGTGAAATCATGGCTAAATGAAAAAATGGCTAAATGCCTATAGTTGGAAAATTACATTTACCTAATATGGTTGTGTGGCCATATAAGGTAAATGACCTCAGCATAAGCATCCAGCCCCTTTGTTTACAAGCAGCTGCGGAGTGTGGAATGCACATCCCACAGCTGATTGGGTGAAAGTGCCCATGGCGTGTCCTTGGACCGGGTTCAGTCTGAATTCATCCCTATTCTTTGTTTGAAATCCCGACCAGAACACTATGTGCATGGAGTTCTCTTTGTGCTTGTGTGGGTTTCCTCTGGATACTCTAGTTTCCTCCCACATGACATGCTGGTAGGTTAATTGGTGCTCTGTGTGATATAGGGACATTAGATTGTAAGCTCCTTGAGAGCACTGACTGATGTGAATGTATATTATGTAAAAACTGTGTAATTGACAGTCCTATATCAATGTCTATAATAAATAAAATAATAAATAAAACAGGTTGGCATTTAGTTGTAAAAGGGGCAACAAAAGTTGTTGCAAGTACGTTGTTGCAAGTACGTGGCCCTGGGTGCCTGTACTTTATTCTTGTTAGAGCTTTCTTTGTGATGGCTTTATCTGTTTATGCATTTGTTAACTGAATGTGCTCTGTCAATAGAACAAAGCTTAGTGAATCCTCTAAGCGGTATCACTCTGCCATGAATAGATCTGCACTCAGGCAGGACATGGGGCAAGTTCCCTTGTAAGACAGCTAAGGGGCATATTTATTAAATCATTAAATGTTGGCTAGGTTGAAACACTGTTCACTATACATTTGGAATTGCTAAGCTTCAAATGGAAATCCAGGTCTTAGTAACATTTGCTGTATTTTAAATTTAGTAAATGAAACAAGCTGCCTGCCCTAAACATTTAATCAATGAGTCTCTATTGCTTCCTAAAGAGGACCCACAATGCTTGGTTCCTCTCACTTGCTCATTGCCACATTTAATTTGTATTTGCCCTCTACAACCATTGCCAGGAAGTTCTCCAAATGTGCAGAGCAGAGTGAATTGCAGCAGCAGGCCAGCAATCCAGACATATTGTTGTAGGCTGAGTGCATTTCTTAACATAGCCCTTAGATTTATTAGGAGAACGGTTCTCTTCTAACATAACATGATGTTTTCAAAAGGTAGACAAAGCGGAGCTAGGTGTTATTTAAGCATATCATTACTTTAGTAAGTGGATCATTAAGCGGCAGAATATAAAGATTGAAACTGCCTTGACTAACCTCAGTTACTAAACCTGACTTAATGACCCATAATGAATGAAGGCCCATATATGCATTATAAATAAGGTAAGCCTACAGTTTGATATTCTGTGAATGAATAGTTGCTCATGCAGAAGCTTTAGCTCAAGAACATTTAAATAATGAAAATTATATTATACATTTATTAAATAATCAGATATAATTTTATAAATTCACGGTATGATTTTCATTATTTAACAAATTCTTGATCCTTGCTCACTCTCTAATAGAAAAGTGCACCTACAGCGCTCGGAGGATATATGACATAGAACTGCATAATGTCGAGGCCATGAGACATTCACTTGGCAAATTCAATTCTTTTCTTGATAGTTTGTTAATTTTCATGACGTTTACTTGAGCATTAAACAGTATATAGGAGAATGGAAAAACAGTTATAAACAGTAAACAGTAGAGAAAAAAAAAGGGCATTTCTTTTTACTTATCTTTACAGAACACAGACTATACAGACTATACAGCTGGTAAATTAGTGCAACTGGAGCCACATTTTATTTAGTTTTGGATAGAGTGGAAAGGGATTAAAACAGCTGCCAGGTTTTTTTTTTGCTGTCTGTGTTCCTATTAGGCCTCATTCACACGAGAAACAGCCAGCACGTACAGCTCCATGCTGCGTGCACGGCCGTATCGGGCAGATCCCGGGAAGGACAGGTGCTGCGCTGTTTCTCGTGTGAATGAGGCCTTAGGAAGATTCACTCTCTCTATTTGTCCTGGCGACCGTTATCACTGAAAATGAAGGAAAATCTCTAATGTTGGGTTGTCGTCAGAACAGGAATCTTCCAAAGGGGACACTAGTTCTGGTTAACCCGATGACCTCCAGGGATTCTCCTAACATTGGAGGAATTTCCTCTCACATCCTGTTGTGACTGTCAGACAGAAAGTGAACAGGAATCTCTCAGATGGGACACAGATGGCAAAAAAAAACACAGACAGGGATTATAACCCTTGCTACAATTAAGCCCAAATGGGTAAAACCCATTAGAGGTGTCAGACTGCATGACAGGTATTATTAGTGTGACTGGGACAAGAAGACACTCATAAACTCAGTGTTTGGTGGCCTCCATGGAGTGCGGTACTTTCTTTTTACTTTGAGAGTGGTTATAACCCTCCCTTATGCTATCCAAAACTACGGTTTAAACAAACAGGGTTATTCACAAGAGGGTGAAGAGTTTGGAGAAGGCAGGAGAAGTGAACAATCTAGGCCAAAATGGCTGATTTGGAAAAATTATCCAATTCAGCTCACTTTCCTGATCAGCTATTTGGCCTAGATTGTTCACTTCTCCTACCTTCTCCAAACTCTTCACCCTCTTGTGAATAACCCTGAAAGTTTTGGCTTCAGTTCTACTTTAAGCAATACACTAACTATTGCCATCCTATTAAATTCCTTGAAGCATTGACTTTACTCCCTTCATCCATGCATCACCTGGGCTGAATTTAGGTTGGATTTTAAGATCATGATGTTCTAGGCACATATAAATGAAAAACATTTTTGGAATATGCTCCACCACTTTGTCAAGAATCATGTTGCTTGATTGTTGCTAAAACTTTAAAACCAGAAAATGCATCTTCTTGTGTGCCTTGCAGAATGTCTCTTGGCTGTTCTTAGCAGACTCATCACACAACCACTTTATCACCTGAATTTGCTCTTAAATTGAAATTAGTGAATGAATTCACAAGGTTTGAGATTTGACCCGTAAAGAGACAAAGTGTAGGAATGCAAAGGTTTTGCACCGTGTTTATAGTTATTGGGTTCTGCCATGTTACCAGTCTAGCAAGTTCCTTCCCATCCTATTCCACAAAGCAGCCAGGAGATGCTTTGTTCTTAATCACCATACTCTAAATAACAGCGTTATTTACAAAAAAGTGAAGAATTTGGAGAAGACAGGAGAAGGGAACAATCTAGGACAACATAGCTGAACTGGAAAGTGAGCTGAATTAGAGAATTTTTCCAAATCAGCTATTTTGGCCTGGATTGTTCACTTCTCCTGCCTTCTCCAAACCCTTCACCCTTTTGTGAATAAGCCTGTAAATAGAAGCATTACACAGAACACAGCGACCATCTCACATGTAAGCCTGACTCTTTTGCACCTTTACATCAGTCATATTGCTTGCTATGCTTCCTAATTTAGCAATGCTACTTGAAATGTTTTTCACTGCTGCTCACAATGAGGGGAATATACCAAAACTGGAGCCGGCAAAATCTAGAACAGCTGTGCACTGTAAGCAATCAGTTTCTTTCTTTAATTTTCAAATCTTAACTGAACAAACTGAAGAGAGAAGCTGATTGGTTGCCCTGCACAGCTGCTCCAGATTTTGTCTGCTCCAGTTTTGATACATTCCCCTCAATGTTTTCTGTTTTTTTGTAATTTTTGTTGGTATATCTGCAGTATATTTCAGCAGTGCACCTCACAACCTAAATAGGTGCTACATTTTCACTTATCATCACTGTGTTTTTTGCTATTATTTTTTTAACCTTTTTACCTTCTTTTATGTTACCAAACAATCACTGATAGACAGCTGCTAATTAACAGACATTGCTAGCTATCACTAATTGTTATTATAATCAGCTCAAGTAGAAAATCAGAGAGGTCAATGGGAACAAATTGACATGAAGTTCCATAGCCTGCTCTACCTACAGTTTCTTTTAGCAAACAATACATATGAACATCTCAATATCCCCTTACTAACTCCAAGATCAAAGGTAGTGCAAAGCTGCTGGAACACAACAAAGGAAAACTTAAAAGCATATTCTAAATTTAAAAAATGTAGTAAATGCACCAACATTGATATAATTAAAAAAATTGCGTTTATTAAATTTTTGCATTGAGATCTGCGGAGCATTGCAACTGCAACCAGTGCATTGTAGGTGCCACTGAACTATAGAGCAGCTATTAAGGAGGGATCACTGACATGCACTCTACAAATCCACTTTGTCACAGTAGTAGATGGAACTTGTAGTCATATGTACGTAAACAGTTCCCAACCTGGATGATGCGGTTGTGTGCGCTAAACCACATGGCCGCACTAATTTAAAAAAGTGTTACTGTGTATAGCTCAGTCATGATTGATGTCACTTCTAATTTTACAAGGAAATATCTGGGTTTAAAAAGGCTTTTAGTGCACACAGTGGATTTATACCTTTTGTGGCTATTGAAATAGTATATTTTATTTTTTTTAGCCTGGAGTTTAGCTTTTGAAATATTTCATCATTAAAAAATGTATTTGCCAGCTCGATCTAGGGCTTGCTAAAAAGGACATCATACTGGTAACAACTATTTGGAAATCTGAGCAGGTTTGATTAAATGTTGCCTTTCATTTGAGTGTGTCTTCACCTCTGGTCAGGCTAAACCTTTGTCACGGAATACTGGTTATCTGTGTCCTGCGCCAGCTATAAACAGTAACATTTCTATTACATTAATATTTCAATTCAAAATTGTCCTTTTTAGGTGCCCCAGTTCTTTGCTTAGACCCTGATGCCTTCTGTGTAGTGACATTAGTGAGGATTCACTCTATCAATACACTTGGAGCTCAGAAATTCACCCCTTCACATTTTACTGTGTTGGCCTACTGGTGTTTCGATAACAATCTGCATTGACAATGCTTATTTTCAAGGGGAGGAGAAGCTCTAAGAAGACTAAAAAAAACTGCTTGATACATAGATCTTAGATTGTTCCAAGCTACTGTATTTTTTCTTTAGAGCTGTGTATTTCTATGAGTTCTTACACCGGTATATATTATTTTTTATTCATGGGAACAATTTTTTCACATGCGTGCAATTATTTTGCATTTTCCTTTTCATCAGAACTGCTAAAATTGCTTGTGTTTACCCCCTGCCCTCAATCTGAATCATACAGAAATTCAACAGAAAGCAACAGACTCTGTTGAAGGAAATTTAGGGATTGGTTGTGAAATGAGTAACAGAAAAAATAAATTGTGTTTGATGACAAATAGAGGGGGAAAATCGTCAAGCAATTGCCATATAGAGTAATACTTTAGGTCTTAGAAACTGCAGATGTTGTACACAAATTGCAGCGTATTCCATTTTAGGCTCTCTAGTATAAGCATTAATAAAACTAACATGTTTATTGGTCCCAGCGAAGGAATTGCATCTACACAAAGAACAAACCAAGTGTATCTCATTAAATAATGTCAACTAAAGCAACCTTTCAAGATTGTCCGGTGTCTATGATTTTGATGGGTTCAAACAAAATCTGGCTATGTGGAGCTATCAACAAATAGGGAAAGCCCTATGGGTACACTGACGGCAAACATGAACATACAGTATGATAAAAGAGGACTGTGGACACAGGTTACCTACCTTCAGCTTCTGTTTTTTTCTTGATTTATTTAAGCGTACCGGGCCAAACAGCTACAGTATGTTAAATCCTATGTTCACCAGTAAACTGGTGTTTTAGGAACACTTAAGCCTGAGCCTGCGATTCTACACACCAGGGATTCTTAAGTATACCCAACAAGTCTCTTTGCAGTCTAATTATATATACTGAAATTAAATTGCTTTTTAAATTCCTGATCACTTGGAAATACATTTATTGCATGATTTATCTGCAATCTGTAAGAGGCAACCAAGTGCATGTACACTAAACATTCATTGCTTCTCAAATGGTTCCTTTCATAAAATGTTATGTTCCTTTGCATGTTATTTTTAATATTGTATACGTACCTATGTAGAAATGTCTTTTGATCCTGACAACATCTACTTTTTCTGGGTATGGGGTGACAATGTAGTAGCGTTGTCAGCCTGTTCTGGGTACTAATGAATTATGACTACAAGCATAGTCCCATAGGCTACTGTAGTCAGCCCATGTCAACACAAGCAGCCAAGTCTATTGGTCCACCCATGGTCCACAGTGGCTTCTGTCAGCGGAAGACGAGCACCAGTACTATCCACCACCCACAGTTCTCAGAGATAAATAAAGCAGATAGAGGTCATGAAACTGCTATACATGTCTTAATGTCTTTTTTTTTAAAAAGGCATTTGATAGGCTTTTTACCACTTTTTAAATTAGGGAGTTTCAAGAAATTTATAAGGATGGCAATGTTTAGGTTACAGCTCAAAGTAAAACTAAAGCTAAAACTTTATTTTTAGTTTTGGATAGAGTAAGGGAAGGGTATAATCCCTGTCAGCTTTTTGTGCGCTATGTGTCCCTTTGGGGAGATTTCCCTTCACTTCCTGTCTGATAGCCACACTAGGAAGTAGGAGGAAATCCTTTCAAAATGAGAAAAAATCACTGGTGGTCATCAGGGTCACCAAAACAAGTGTCCCCACTGAAATATTTCCCATCTATTCCTGTTCTGCTGACAACCCAAAATTTGGATTTTTCTTTCACCTTCAGTGATAATGGTATCCAGGTGAATCTCCCTAACAGGAACACAGACAGCAATACAAACTTGAAAGATGTTCGAATCCCCCTCTACTGTATCCAGAGCTAACTAAAAGTTCCATGCTCCCTCATGGCACTGCCAGTCGAAACTCAAAACTCACCCAAATGCTCAGTAACAGAACCGGTACCGATACAAATACCAATATCAATGCATCACTAACTAATACCCATAACAAATAATTTGCCTGGCTTTAAAATAAAAAAGTCAAAACAGTGTGACAAAAGAAACAATGATCATACCCAGATTGCGCCTAAAAGTGGGAGTGTCTTGAAGGTGGTTATTATTCACTGCATAGTTTTAACACATATGCCACAGTTCTTGTAATTACAAAATACTCCTTATTGCTGTGCCATACGTTTCACACCTCAAGACAAGTGAGGGAGTGAAAGAAGGGGGGAGAAAGAGGTAGAGAGAAAAGGAGAGAGCAGGAGAGGGAGGAAGAGAGTGAGAGAGATGGAGTGAAACTGACTCTTTCACAGAGATAGCAAACTTCTTGGGGACTGGAGAGGTAGAAGAGTGGTAGAAGATGCTTCAGGCCTGATAAGCACAACCAACATCTATGAATGAAAAACAGGAATGTTTGGACTCCAGTCCAAACAACCCTGAATAGGAGTGCAAGGACAATTGTGTGGCACGAGTGCTGGTTTGTACTTTAAGAATGTGGTTAGCAAAGGATTTGAAATGATGAGAAGATGTAGTTCAGTGGTGAGAGGAAGTAAGGACACAAGCCAAAGTTAGCAACAGGCAGGTGGTGCAGTGTCAAATCAGCAGGCAGTGATCAGAAACAGGCCAGAGTCAGTAACTTGCAGGCGTTGATATAGCAGAGAGCTCAGCAGGAATCGCAGGCAGTGAAACATGTCAGGGTCGACACAGGAACAGTTGAGCAGACCGGTCAAGGAATAAGCCAGGTTGGTTACAAGAAGCAACAGTCAGGATGCAGGGATTCCAGGTCACAGAGGTACTGCTGACAACCTTTCAGCACTGTGGCGTGGCAGGACTCAGCTTAAAAACCCTGTTCAAAGCTACTGTGAGCAACGAACATGCATATACATGCGTAGGTGGTCAAGCTCAATTACAACTCTACAGGCTGACACGGTCTTCCTGAAAGCCCATTAAAAGATAAAATAACACACCCAATTTGTTTCTGAAATATTAAACATAAATCAAGAGATTTCCCTCACAGTACTTTTTTTTCTTTCACTAGATGTCCTTAATCTGGTGGATGGCATCGTTCAACCCATTTCCTCTGAGCCAAGGTTGTACTGCACCAACCCAGCCTTAATAGGACAGTGAAAGTAGAAGCAGCACAGTGATGACCTCATCTCTGTGTCACTCTGCTTTCTATTCCTATCAGCATGCTTCTTGCCAGCACATGAACTGACTGGCTTCTTTTACTGCTTTTTCCTCTCACACTCCAGTCCTGCTTTACAGGGAATGCAAGAGGCTGATACCAGGACACATTCAGATCTGTGCACTGCTTGTATTTATAAAATAAATGTATTGATGTATTAATAATGACAGAGCTGCATTTATGTATGTATACGTAGTTCAGCTTTAAAGAGTAATTCTACTTTTGTTGAGAAAAATAAATAAATCCTCTCTGGGTGACCTTTGTACATTGCAATGATTTTAACAAACTTTTTTGTTCATTATAATCAGCTGGTGGTCTTTCTGTATACTAATAGGGAAAGGTACAGTGTCAGGATCCATTTAGTAGTAATTAACTCTTAGGGAGTATCTCACCAAAAATGAAATTCCTATTGCAAGGGATTCACAAATTATACTTTTATCTTAATCCAGACTTCTGGGAAAACAGTCAGCCAATGACAAAAGCAGGAAGTGGCATTTCTGGGGGAGTTCTGTACACCAACTGTATATGGGACACCTCCAGGTCACCATATGGCATTGAATTTTTGTCGCAGATTTAGAACATGATCTCAGCTATAGTTTTAAATGGAAAGGTACTTTTTAATAACATTAAATTACAGAATGGCTTGTGCAATAAAAATATATGCAATACGTATTAATGTTTTTAAAGATGTTGACATTTTTATATTTTTAAAGTGGAGTTACCCTTTAAATATTTGTCAGAGGCCTTATGATTTCCTAAAACATGACATATTGCACAGCGCATGTTTCCATGTTACAAGGATGATGCACTAATTGAACAAATATGAATTTATATCTTTCCTATTTATAAATAACAGTTGAGAATGTATGAACATTTCCTAGCAGCTGTGCTATTAGAAACAAGTCCTTTGTAACTAAAGTATCTTCTGCTGACATTGTGTCTCACTAACAAACTGTTAACCTGTCACATAATTGTAATGAATGCCATTTGCCTTGGGCCTTTACTGTTATAGAGTGGGTTTCAAAGCAGTTGTTTGATTAACCGTGTAACTAGCAACATTTAAAAAAAAAAATAAGCACCATATACATTACACACAACCTTTGGTTGTATTTGAAATGTTTCTTTTACAGAAGGTTAGGTTACCTTTTTATACATTGTTATTTCAAAATCTGTTTAAGGGAATATGGCTCAGCAGTTAAAAAAAACTTAAAGCAGAACTCTGCTAACTGAAATTTGTATGTAATATAGCCATATAACAAAAAAGCCTGTGCAACTTCAGAAAAACAATCCTTTTTGTGCCAGTAAGATGTAGGAATATGTGGAGAAAATAAAAAAATGTTTGGCCTTTCCTTCTTCTCAGCATGTTATAGCTGAATATTGATAGGAATAATAGGACTGGTGATGCATCAACAGTTTTCTTAAAGGAGAACTATGAGGTGAGTGCTTTTCACTCACCTCATAGTTCAGACTGTCACAGGTCGGCTCAGTAGATCGGGAAGTGAGCGAACACATACCGGCGTTCGCTCACCTCTCGATCCTGTCACGGCTCTCTGCTGTGACATGGGAGGGGGCTGGGTTCCC
This sequence comes from Nanorana parkeri, assembly GCF_000935625.1. NCBI lineage: Eukaryota > Metazoa > Chordata > Amphibia > Anura > Dicroglossidae > Nanorana > Nanorana parkeri. The sequence goes on from NW_017307146.1 coordinate 379,038, forward strand.
CCCTCCCCGCTCCCATAGCGCTGACTGGTGAAACGGATGGGGGCGGGTACAGCTGGCTCTGCCTCTAGATACTCAGAGCCAGCTGTCACTCACGCAGTTGGGCGGATCCCGGCACAATTGTCGGGATCCGCTTCAGCTGCGGTGTCTCAGTATACCGCGCGCAGCAGCTCGCGGTATACTGAGCCTAGAGTGACGGCAGGACGCTAGTTTGTGTCCTCCCGTTACCCTAAGGAGAACTATGGGGAAAACCCTTAACCCCATAGTTCTCCTTTAAGGTCCTGTGTAAAAGGACTTTTGTCTGGTGTCAATGGCATCAGTTTGACGTCAATTTGAGATGCTTCAGAGATCCTTCAAAATTAACTGCAGATCAGTTGTATTTGATCTGCAGTTGACCTTGTTCTGACCTGCATTTGATCTGCTTCAAGCTGGATTTGCATTCCTATAGGCTTGTATGGGATGGCAAAAACCTGTTTGAACAAATGCTTGTCGACCTTATCTGGTAAAAGCTATATCCTGTTTTTCATTGCACTATAGGGACTAGCGATAACTGAATTTGCCAGGGTTTGGTTTGCAAACCTGGAAATCTATAGGGGCGAATCTTGCCTTCCCAGTTTTGGCAATTTGTAGGGCAAATAAGAATGTTATTGCCAAACAAAGGGCATAGGAAGCCTGGTACTGCCTTTGGGACATGTACCAATGCCAAAATAAGAAAACAAAAAAAGTTGAAATCATAAGAAAAGTGTCTTTTACTAAACATAATTTACAGCTTCAAAACACTGACAATATGGCTGCTATGAGCCCCCCCCCCTTTTATATAAAGGGGGCTAGGTCATCCATTTCTTCAAGTGGCTCTTGTGACTGGTTGATCAGGGCAAAAAGGCTATGCACTGCATTATATTTTCATTATTTCTACTGGTGAACCTGCAAATCTTTCATCCAAAATGTCACAATTTATGAACTTTATGAATTATGGAGATTCACCATAAACTTATGGTAACAGTAAGCCTGAACCTCATCACTATTCCACTACAGTCATGTGAAAAATTAGGCACATCCCAAGGAAATTGATGATTTTTTTTTTAGCACATTTGAACAGGCAAGATCTTAGATCTTTTTTTAAACAGCACCTTTCAGATAAAGGTGAAATACTTGAATAAACACAAGAATTAGGTGTCTTTTCGATTATTTATTCAACAAAAATATTAATAGATATAGTGGTGTACTGTGTAAGAAGTAAATACAACCTCTGGCCTTGAATTCTGCTATTTCCCCATTTAGCAGAAATTACTTCTCATTTTACATAACTGCCCACCAGTCTCTGACATCAACTTGATAAAATGTTTGACCACTCCTCCATGCAAAATTCAAGATGTTTGTGGGTTTTCTTGCATGAGCTGCCTTTTTCAGATCCTCCAAAACATGTCAATTGGATGCAAATTAGGACTTTGACTAGACAAGTCCATAACCCTCAATTTCCATTTTTTAATCTATTCCTTAGTGTATTTGCTACTATGCTTTAGATCGTTGTAGTGTTGATACATTTCCAGTTCAACTTCAATTTGTGGACAGATGGCTTTACATTCACATCAAGTACACTTTGATATGATGCAGAATTCATAGTTGATTTAATGACTGCATTGGCCCTTAAGCAGCAAACCAACCCAAAATGATAACATTCCCTCAACCATGATTTACAGTTGGTATGAAGTTCTTCTGAAATGCTTTATTTGGTTTGTGCACAACATGTCTATTGTTACTGTGGCCATTCAACTCTATCTTTCATTTATCAGTACACAGCACAGGTTTCTTTCTGGAACACCTCATGTGCTTTCTGATTGTAGATGCATACACCAGCTGCTGCAAGAGTTACCTACCGACCTTGCTGGTGCTTGGAGACTTTCTTTAGCATCTTGCGCTAAAAAATGTACTTGAAATCTATGCCACTTGTAGAATGTTTACCTTACAGTTGAATGATTGATTTCAAAATTATTTGGCAATCTTTTTAAATTCCTTGCTAAACTCTTAGGCTTCCAGTCAAGGTAAATTAAATTGTACCACTTTTGTAATTTGTTTTCAATCATGTGTTTATGTTTGCTTTCCAACTGTTTAATTTGTACATATTACATATTATTGTAGAAAATACAGCGGATTCTCGACAACAAGTACTAGATCATTGCAAACGGATGCTACAGGAACCACATGAGGACTGCTTACCTAATTATGTTATCAATTAAGATGTTTTTTAAGGTTATATATTTCCAATCAACGGTGCTGTTTTAAATTGGTCTGCTTAATGTAGCATGTGTTAATCACTTATGGGGGATGGGGATTTCTATTTGATAGGTTTATCATCATTTGGAACATAACTAAACTGCCTAATTTACATAAAAGAGCGACCAGCCTCTTGTGTGTGCTTTGCTGTTTTTACAATTGTCAAGAGAAAATACACACATACATTTAATCTCATTTATCTCATAGTATCAAAATCTACTTAGCATTTTAATTGAATGGCTTAGAAACAAAGTTTTAACACTGCCTGCCTCAGCTGTCATTGATATATTACAGGTGCTGATGAATTGCCCAGTGATCTAATACATTTTGGCAAGTCTTAGATAAGTTGTAGGCAAAAGACGTTTTTACCTCATTGGGGAGTGGAATATCCAACCCGTCCCCTACCATAAAGCACCATAAAGCCACAGGAGGACAGAGTCTAGGGTTATTTTTTCTAGTTAGCAAATTAATCTTATCTGTGGAGGCTCTAATCCTCCCAACTTGCCTTATCCTTTGCCTTACTGGGGCACTTATTTCTGAAAGAACATTCATAAGAAAGATCCTTCTTTACCACCCGATATCAGACGCTTGAAGAATGGGAATTGAAATTTTGTTTGTTTCCGATGTTCAATTTGGAATGAATGGAGTTTTCCCAAATGAAAACTACATTCACTGTTAGAATTTCGTTCGTTCGAGAAAAAATGTCCACCCTGCTCCTTTGAGTCTTTTTTCTTTGAATTGACTCCATTAACTAATAGAAAGCCTAAAGAAAGTTATTTTCATACAAAAGTTTTTTCAGTGTATGGCCAGCTTAAGTCTCTCAGTTCTCAAAAGCCACTGCAGCAAGAATCCACAGTCCACTTCACAGGTTCACTTAAAGGTGTACATTCCTCTATGCCTGTTATCTATACTAACAAACACATTCAAATTTCCAAGACAGGTTTGAACCTAATTTATGGCCGTATCAAACTTCTTTGTACTGATGTTTTTTTCACTAGTCAGATTTTCTATATGTGTTTTTTTAGGTAACCAGATTCATGGAAATATTGAATGGAGTTGTCTGGTGCACCACGACAACACCTGAATGAAAAACTGAAGTACTTTATAGTTAGGCTGTGCCCCTCACATACTTCTCAAGGCTTAATGTTGAACTTTTCATTCAAGAGTACATTTTAGATTGATCTTTTGAAGTGGGTGAAGGCAGGAATGCTAGAGCATATACATAACTTAATAGGGCAGCTATATTTGCTCATTACACATGCAGCCTTAATCAGCTACAGGGAAGGACATGATGCATACCTGACTTCTTTTGTTTTTGGCAGATTGGGTGACAATCTTATGTCTATGAAACCCTGTGTTAGGTGGCACCTGTTACTCCCTTCCATCGCAACAATCAAGATGATCAGCCTACCTACACTGTCACAATGTTCAGCATGTCACCAAGCATGCAGATTTGAAAGCCTTCAAATGTTTATGGGCACCTTTATGGGTATGAAAAAAAGCACAAAAGGGGCGCCTTTCCTAGTGCAGATTTGTTTATTCCAATGAAATCATCAAGAATGTACTGACAAGTACTCACAATATAGAAGTAAAATCAAGCTGCAGAACAGTAAAAAAGGAGCAATTCAAGGATCCGTGTAGAGACGTCCTGATGAAGGGGGCGTGCCCCGGAAACGCGTCGACACTACAGTGATTCTGCTACAGAACTGCTCCGTTTTTACTGTTCTGCAGCTCGATTTTACTTCTATATTGTGAGTACTTGTCCTACATCAAATACAGTTAATAGTTAATAGATCTTATATAGAAGGAACAATCGCTATTAAGAAATAATATGAAACAAGCCTTGGGCACATAAACTAAATCTATAGCATAAATAATGAATCTTGCTATATACAAACCGAACACATATATTCTATAAAGCTAGATATTATAGTTCGGCTCTGATTTCGTTACGAAATTAAATGACTAATACTATAGTTAAGACAGTACTATTTTGGTTAATCCAATAGACACTGTCTACTATCTAAGTTCACATCAAGGAATACTCTAGTGTGTAGACTAGTAATAACAACAATGTAAATAATGATTACCTCACTTCTGTTTTGTATTGATTTAAAACAGTTTGCATGTGAATTTAAAACTTCCATATTCACCGTAAGTTAGCACTCAAGGGGTTAAGTGTACCATATGACTAGATGTATAAAAACCTAGTGGGTTTACCCCATCACCAGGATCTGACGAAGCCTTGAGTAAAGAGGCGGGGCGAAACGCGTCATCTGGTTGTGGACGTTAAGCTGACGAAGCACCTGCATGTCAGGCATCCTATTTCCCGGCTTGGAAACTATCTAACAGCGCAATAGCAAGCTAATCCTACTGACAAAATCAAAAACTGGTTGGGACCTTTTCTAAATATCACATCATGCTCTAAGGAGATTATATAAGAGCATTGTGACTGACTTTCCCTACAGACGGAATAATCAACCTTACATCAAAGGAAATTTCTCATGGGAACAACTTGAACAAACAGGACATCACATACACTTGGAGACAAACTATATGGTGAAGCAATCCGGCACCCGTGAGTACCATTTATTCGAGACATTACACACTGTTTTGGCGGAATTTCCCTCCATGTGTGATTGCAACTCAGGGTGACATTACTATTATCTATAATTCACCGGGCTATCACCCAAGTTTAACCCAAGTTTCCTGAGTTCCCTAAATAATTGATCTTCAATCAAGCTTTTTTCTCCCAATATCGTCTGCTTTAAAATCATTAGCTAATGTTACAATTGTAACAGCTAACTGGCTACATTGTTAGCCTCAGGGACTACAACCCTACGAAAACCCTCGGAAAGATTCAGACATAAACGGAATAAGGACCCCAGACCTACTAGCTTAATCCACTTTGAAGTTTATTTATTTTTTAAATCATAGCTAAAGCGCTGTTCCCTCAAGCATTTTAGAGGGCCACCCAGCATCATACAATACGCTGATCAGCTCGTCCAAGAGTGAATGTGTGTGTTTCTTTATGAGTGAATGGGTTATTGCAATGACCATTTTTTAGATGTTTATTGGGTGTTGGTTTTACAGGTGCATTGAGTATGTCCAAAAATTATTTTTTATTAATTATTAATTAATTATTATTACATTAATTAATACTTAATACATTTATAAATTTGTACTAAATTTGACTCTCTGACCCTTCTTAAGCAGCTGCACTTTGAGTTGATCCTTACTGGCTCATCTCACCTTTTTTTCTTTTGTACCTTTATGGGTATGTCTAATGATTCCTCTCTCTAGATGCAAGTCTGCCTGTTGCATTCTCTACATCAGCGGTTCGCAACCTGTGGGTCGCGACCCCGTCAGGGGTCGAATGACGATTTGCCAGAGGTCGCCTGAAGACATCCAAACTCTCCAAGATGCTCAGGGAGTCTGCCGCTATTAGATAGCGGCTCCCGGCCCGGAGAGAAAAACTTTCTCCTGGAAAGGTTTACTCTGCTTGATCTGCTGCTTCTTTTTTTTCTGCCTTAGGGGCCGATGGGGACCTGAAGTTCTCCTTCAGTTCCCCTTCTAGTGATTGATAGCAGCAGAGGGTGGGTGCAATAGCTAGTTTGCTATTGGCTATTGCAAAGTGAAATAACCAACAGGAATCTAGCTATGCATTCCTATGCTGTATTTTTTGTTTTTTTTATTCTGACGGCATACACTTTACGTTTTACGTTTCATAACGCGGTTCTAATAATTAATTACAGTCGTTGTCTCCTTTAAGCAGTGGTTCTCAACCTGTGGGTCCTTTCCCTGCTCTGTTGTCTTTTTTTTTTCTTCTGACATTGGAGCCGTCAGAATAAAAAAAATTAAAAACCCCCATAGGAATGCATAGCTACATTCCTTTTGGCTATTTCAATTTGCAATAGCAAACTAGCTATTGCACCCTCCCACTGCCGCTGTCAATCAGCAGAGGGGACCTGAAGTTCTCCATCAGGTCCCCTTTTAGTGATTAACAGCAGCAGAGGGCGGGTGCAGTAGCTAGTTTGCTATTGGCTATTGCAAAGTGAAATAGCCAATTGGAATCTAGCTATGCATTCCTATGGTGTTTTTTTTTTTATTCTGATGGCAGCAGAACCGCCCGGCCAATAGAAAACAGTTGGGCGGAGCTAGCTGTCACTGCTAGCTCCGCCCAATCGTTTTAAAATTTTGTTTTCTACTTTTTTAAACAATTTTTCTATTCCGCTCGGTACCACAGAGATACTGCGCAGAATAGCCAAGCAGAATGCCGCCGCTGTTCACTCACTGCAGTTCTGCATTTATGAGAATAGGCCAAACAGCAGCAAGTAGCGTGCGGAGGTTCGCCTTAGCCGATCCAGATGTTGGATCGGCTAAGTCGAACTCCTTCTGCACTTTGGGTCGGCCGAACATGCTGAGCATGTTCGGCCAACACGAAGCCACACGAAGCAAGCCGATGTACAGCTGATTTCCGCCGATATACGGCTGAAATCAGCCGCACAAGCCTGAAGTGAATAGCCGAACAGCATTCGGCTCACTTCACTTCGGGTCGGTTATTCACTCGGCTGCCTACGGTAGCTTAGTGATTAGACCCCATACTATTTCCCTGAGGCATTGGCTGTGCATACTTACTATATTACTCTACCTATCTTGCATAGTGTAAGCCTTTATTGCATAAGACCAGCTGTCTGCATCCCAACAGCAATTTCACCTACTTTACATGTATATGACTTTAGCAGACATCACACGGATGCTTTACTGGAACTTGTAACTGTCCATACATTGGCCTAAAAAGCATATCTTCCTAAAAGGATAATAACAAGTACTTGCCCATAGGCGGTTTTAAAAAATCGGTTTAAAAAAATCCTGTAATAAGGTAAATGACATAGTCCCATTATGAGTGTGAGGAGGGTTGTTGTGGTGCCTTTTCTTGTAAGTGTGTACCATGGTAGCTATTGATAGTTCCTATATTCAGAACCATGACTGCTTTATAATTTATAGGCAAGGCACACTAGCACCACTGAGCACAACATATAATAGTGGAACTGTGCTAATAGAGAAGAAGGAATGTACATTTACATAGCAATAACACCCTGCAGTCTACCAGTAATCTCTCCCTCCCCCTCTTTCTCTCTATCTCTCTCTCTCACTCTCTCTCTCTCTCTTTCTCTCTCTCTCTCCTCTCTATTATATATATACTGTATATATATAGTGTATATGTGAGTGCATGTACATATGGTACAGTAAACATGTAAAAATGTGTCAGTTACCTCAAAAATTGCATTTACAATAAATAATTATCATCATGTGTAAAAAATAGTAGTAAAAAAAATGTTTTACCTTTAAACATTGTATTCTAACATAAGAAAAAATGATCATAGGGAAATTATTTCATTTAAGCTTATATAAAAAGCATTATATTCTACACTTTTATAATGTTCTTATCAGAATAACAGAAATTGGTGTTCCTCTGTATGTCATTTCCTGATTCATCTACAATTTTGTTTAATAATAAATATTCTGTTCAAACTTGCATTGTTTCTAACACTTGCTTTGACTGCACAACACTTCTGAAATGAGTTTCTGCAGGGAAGAGATGGCAAGTAAATATGCAACTAATGATGTAGAAATCTACCTAGCAAATAAGCATTTTCTACAGTACATTTTCTGTTGGAAAACAAGCCAGCAGTAGATTTGTAATTAGCTTCAGGGACCACATGCTTGCTTTTAAAACAAGGCTGATTCACTTCATTCTTGCCTGAACCATAGCATATTATAAAAAACATCATGCATCATAAATACGTTTTTCTATTACAAATATGTCAACACAGTTTAGAAATGTGCACAAATACAGACAAATAAAATTGAACTGTCTAAAATTTTTGGAATTTGCACAAGCTCCTACCAAATAAACCTAATAAACTATTACGTAAAGAACCACTACAAGATAACCAACCTGATAAAAACTTTCACTTTTCCAGTTGTGGTTTGAAACTGACTGCTCAAAAGAAAAAGCAGTAATAAGGATGACGTACTAATGGTCGCAGAGACCCAGGGTATTTTTATTTGCTGCAAATTCAGTTACCCAAGATAAAACAGCCAATGTGTTTCTAATGTTTAGGCACTCCTCAGGGCTTCTTTAGATGGGCTTTTGTAGCTAATGTTATAGCATCACTCTATATCATTAGTTAGTAAAGCCCTGAAACTAAATGAACGTTATTGGTTCCACAAAAAGCCTACCATACCAGTATACACAGCTTTTACGAACTGATGAAGGGGAGTTTTATCTCGGGTTAACCCAATGTGAATCAAATAAAGAGCCCCTCTGACTCTACAACCATTGGTGTGACACTCTTCCACTTTTGTATTCTATCCATGAAACTCTTTGGATCTTCCCAGCTGCTGAGAGAAGCCTTACCATAGTCAGTCAGCTCTGAGGGAGAAAGAGAGAGAGAGAGATGTTCTTTACAAAATGAACTGGTATCTCAAAATTTACATTTCAAAATCTTAGTGTATGAGTTAAAGGTGGGTGTAAACTACAAAATTTAAATACTAATAAACCAAAATGATGCCTAGTTGGAGAGGTCCCCTCTGAGTAAACAAATCACTCTGCTCTGTATCAAAAAAGTATACATTTTAATAACATATACCTCAACACAGATATAAAGAAAAACATTTAAAATCACTTACAATTGAAGTCTGTGTGACATGCTGGATTATAATTTCATATAATCCTCACACTTGTGTTAGGACATGTATTGATTTGTACTCATATACTGTATAAGAGTTGCCCAGCCTCAAAAATGGTACATCCTTAATTTCTTACAATGCAGACAATCACCTATAGTTTACACAAGGAACTAGGTTCATAAGAGAGTACTATATAGACAATGATAGATAATCCACTATGATGTCACATTGTCCACAAGAATTTATAAATTGAAGGAGTGGCTAAGGATCAGTGTGTAGAACCAGATTTTATTTCCAGCCCCTGGTACCTCATGTAGAGGTGGTAAATTACATTAATTAGTATCTCATCACTGCAGAGCAACTTTGACTGCAATATGCATAATAGTAATTGCTGCATATACTGTTCTGGGCTAAACAGATCCCCCTGACATAGAATGGTCCACCGTTGTAATACAGGAGGATTAATGTGCCCTGGGTTATATATCTTCTTACTGTTTTCTCCCCCAAAACCCTGCTAGTTTTACTAAATGCTCCATAATTGGAAATATACCAAAATTAAGTTTTAGGGCTCATTCAAACCAGAAGCTGCATTAAAAAGTGAACTTTACTGTGATGTCACAGAATGACATGCCATTCAGTTCTATTCACTGCACCATGTTGCAATGTAGTGTACCACATTGCAACATTCTGCAGTAAAGAAAATTACTGCACGTAGTGCAGTAACCAAGGTAATGTACCTTGGTTACGCATTAGGACTGTGCTGGGCAAGGCTGGCCAGCACAACTAATGCAGCTGGTCCTAATGTTGTCTTCAGCACTGCTATACTAAATATAAACAACATAAATGCAAAAAAGAAAACCAAATATAAACTATTACAGGATATGCAGAGCAACAGCCCCACATTATAATAATTTTTATTAACTTTTTTTTATTCATGTAAGGATCAAATGTCATTAAAAAAAACTAGGGATACACTATTACCGGTATTTCAGGATTGAGTACGAGTACTGATATTTTTGTTTCAGTACTTGCCGATACCGAATACCGATACCGGAAGTCCCATTAAAGAAGTCAGGTAGTGTGTAATGACGCGCCACCCGGCTTCCCGATTAGCAGGGAAGCTGGCCTAATGCTCCCTCGTCACCAGGTGACGAGGAAGCACGGAGCCAACTTTCTGGCCAATCAGGGAGCTGGGCGCCATGTAATCACTCGTTGCCTGTCTTCCTGCTTGGTCAAGAAGCTGGCCAGGTGACAATGGAGCATGAAGCCGGCTATCTGGCAAATTAGAAAGCCGGGGGCGGGTATTGACTCGCCGTCTGGCTTCCTGATTAGCCAGCTTCCTGACCAATCAGGAAGCTAGGTAGATTGACCAGGAAGACGGCTCCATGGTCCCTCGTCACCAAGTGATGATGGAGCATGCCTGACTTTCTGATAGCGGAAGCTGAGGTATCGGGCTAGGCATCAGAGCATTTGGGCGAGTATGAGTACTTGCCCACATACTAGGCATAGGCACAGATCCCTAATGCATCCCTAATAAAAACATCTAAAGCACTATACACACTATATAAAACACTGAAATCACCCCACTTCAAAAGTATATAATGTATGGCATGTCACATGGTTATGGCCTTTGATTTGGAAATAGTGAGATCTGAGAACTTCATAAATCTATGTATGTACAACAAAATGGACTAATAAAACACAGTGCAATAATTCAACAAATATGATGTAAAAGTGATTGATGAAAAATAAGTGCAGACATTTAAAACATACACCAATAGTATGTCATATGTGTAAAATAAGCAAAATAAGAATGATCCAAAATAGCATATATAGGCATAGGTGCATAATATGTACCAATCTCTTGCAAGAATAAGTTATAAAGTGCTAGTGTAGTAACCACAAAGAGAGCTGGGTAGATACCATTTATCTATATGTGGACAGAGCAGGAGGATGTCACTAGGTGTTGCAAATACTCTACGTTTTGTGTGGCATATAGCCACTTCTCTAGGAGCAACAAGAGGGGCCAATCAGCAAAATCAAGTTTATGCTGCCCTCAGAACTCTTCGAATGAGTGGAAATTTTCCTTATAAAGTAGGGCCGGTAATGATTACAATTTTCGTGTTCGATTAATCAAAAAATTTTAAAATCGATTAATTTCGATTAATTATAAAGCACATACAGATCCAACTACATTGGCCTATACACATACAGCACAGCAATGAAGTAATAAAATGAACTAGGATCACACTAATCCAGCACGTCATTAATCTCACCTGCTCCACTCAATATGGCCGCCGCTTGAGTGGGGCAACTCGGAATAATAACGTGCTGTGATGTATGTGTATAGGCCAATGCCTTGGCTGGCGCTCATGCATACAGTTTCTTGAGCAAACTCACTGGCCCAATTGGCTCCATCGGCTAACGAAGGGGGGAGGAGTCCGGTGACATCACGGACATCAACATCACTGGACTCCTCTTCCCTTCGTTAGCCGTCACAGACATCGACGTCACCGGACTCCTCCCCCCTTCCCTTCGTTAGTGGACGGAGCCACTTGGGGAAGGGGGGAGGAGTCCGGTGACATCAATGTCCGTGATGTCACCGGATCGCCGATGGGACTCCCGAAAGCCGGCGGAGAGGTGAGTGTTTTCATTAGCGATCAAAATAATTTTAATCGATCAAAAAGTTTAACGATTAACAGAGAAATTAATTTGTCATTTTCACAGCCCTTTTATAAAGGAATAAATATCTCCATCTATGCGCACCTCTCCTCTGAAATACAAAAGTAAAGAGCAGCCTTCACAATGGTAAAAAAAAAAAATGTCTGAGAATCCTGAATAGCACAATTTGCCCTGCAAAGCTCCACATTGAAGGGAAGCTCAAAACCTCAAAGATTGACTTGGTCAAAGCAAATAAATTCACTATCACACTCAGCATCTCTGGACAGGATTTTAGGGTTCAGAGATCATTCCTGCAGCTTCCTAAAGGTATTTACAGGGATTCAGCTATCCTCCATTTCTGTGGACAGTTTAATAATTTTAGGAGTCTGCATTCTTACTTTAATGTGAAATCTGTCATGTGTGAAAAATCCTTCTCTGACAAGGCTGACCTCTTTCACACTGAGTGATAGTAAATGCAGGGCTCAGTTTTGTATTGAAATAGCCTAACATTTGCAAAATAGCTTTAATTTTTACTATTGCCCTGCAGGGTATCATAAAAGCTCCATAAAATCCTTAAAAATACCAACGTTCTGTACCCTAGCACTTGTAGAAGTCTAGACGTAACTGTCATTGTGTTTGTGGCTGCTTATAGGTTTCTCAGGAACTGAGAAATACCTTGTATAAGGGGTGTGCTCATTCTTTAGATTTTTGGAAGTTCAGGGTCTCGATGTTGCCTTGGCGGGACTGTGCTTGTACGTGACAAATTTAGGCTATGCCTAAGATGTACAAACCATAACAATGAACTCTAATTATTTGCTGCTTTTTGGTCTGTTAAATAGTTACAAGTTAGTTCCAAGTGACTTGGAGAAAGCGGAGGTAATAAATGCATTATACTCTTCAGTTTATACAAGCGAGAAAGAAACTTTTTATTAAACAAAGTAGAAATTCTAATAAAAATGGTCTGAAGGTACCCCAGTGGTTGGCAGAGATCTAGGTGCAATAGAGTCTAGAAAAACTAAATGTGCATACATTTCCAGGGCCAGATGGCATACACCCTGTTGTGGAAATTTTATTTGGACTATTGGGGACGTTTTTATTAGGATGTGTTTTTAGTAGATTGTATATGTGAATATTGTCATCATGTCTCTCAGTGTCAGGTTTTCCCGGGTTACGTTCTATGGAGCGTAGCCAGGGTTAATCAGCACTGAGGATAAACCATTGGAGTGGATATCTTCCTGTGGATGTGGAGATACGGCCGCTATGCGCAGAGATCTTTGCCGGTGAATGGTCCATGTGCTATGCGCTGGGCTGTTGACCGGGGGAGATTAATGTGCATTGCGAAATGGTGTCCTCTTCGCAAATGTATGGACGCCGGCAAGGGCCCCTGTGTAATGCGCAGATTTATTTGCTTGGCGGAGATGTATTTGCTTTTGAGGACACAGTATATTTTGGATACATATCTGCCTTTATTAAGGAACATACGCTCATTTCTTTTTAGTGTGTCTGATCAACACATTGGAATAATATGGTATAATAATATGTGAATCGCAGTATAGTTCTATGCATTGTTCACTGAGCAATGCTGAATAAAATTTGCGCCAGTGGTAACGGCGGGAGTGTATGCACGAGTCTGATCGGAGCAGCGTTCACGGTTAACACGCTGATTCCTTGGTGTAGCTTCCTGGCAGAAACTCCACTGCACATGGTTTTCTTTGTTAACTGGTGTGCACGGAGGTCACATGAACTACCCTGTTTCGCCAAAAATAAGACCTACCCTGAAAATAAGACCTAGTACTATTTTTGGGAATTGCTAAAATATAAGACCTACCCTGAAAATAAGACCTAGTTGTGACCATTCACAAATCCACTCCGCCTGTGAGGAATCAATAGTGAAAGCGCGCTTCGCCCATTCTGGCCAGCCATTGGTTACTAAATTGCACTTGGAAAGGTACGGCACCCCTGATTGCCCTAATCACCATATTTTTGTACATGGATACATGTTGATTGTTGTACATTAAAATAAGACCTACCCCGAAAATAAGACCTATTGTCTTGAGCCAAAAAAAATATTTGCTTTTAGAAGCTGCTTATTTTTTGGCTGCTGTGCTGTACTTCTTGCTTTATTTCCCTACTTGTAGTGTATTTCCACTTTCCCAGTCAAATTGGGATGACACATATTTTAGATTTGTTACATGCTCCCATTCACAGTTTTAATTGCTTTTTCTTGTTTTCTGTTGCCTGAAGAAGGGACCACTTGGTTCCGAAACATCGCTTTGAAATGTGACACTAATACAGTCAGTAAAGAGATTGAGTTCATATTCATCTGGAGTGTGAGTGACTTTCCATTCGATATTTGCAGTGTCAGGACACCGCTTACCGTGATAGTATTCCGGCGGTGGAAAGACTGGTCATCTCTTTGCGATAAGTAGTTGTTACTTTCATTCTATACCTTAAATTAGAGATCTCAGAATCTGGAGATTTCTAATTTAGGTTCATAGATAACTGGCCCAGATTGTCTGCCCTAGTTTTGACAAATGGCTCCCCATATGTGCGTCTGCTCCAAATGGGAGTAGACATAATCTGGAGCAGTTTGCTACAGCAAGCAAGCAGCTTGTCAAAGACAGAAGCAGATTGTTTGCTGTAATTAAAAGCTCCAGATTGTGTCTGTTCAAGTTTGCAGCTGAGAACCCATGGGGGTCATTTTTCCAAACTGTAGCGAACAGAATCTGGAGCAGTTGCCTACGGCAACCAATCAGCCTTTGCCATTGATAACCAACAGAAGAGAGCAGCTGATTACTTGCTGTCATCTCCAGATTATGTCTGTTTAAGTTTGCAGCAAAAGAACCCATGAGAGAATTTTTTCCAAACTGTAGCGGACAGAATCTGGAGCAGTTGCTTATGGCAACCAATCCCCTTTAGTCTTTGATAACTAACAGAAGAGAGCAACTGATTACTTGCTGTCTGTAACAGCTCTAGATTATGTCTCCTCCAGTTTGGAAAAATGCACCTCTATGTGTTTGCCATCTTGCACATTTCAATACTCTAAACAGATCCCCCATAAAGAAAAAGGGCACACAGACACTATTGAAGTAACAACATTTTTATTGCTTAAAACTTTTTTGGGGGGGTCTTTTTTTCTAGGTCTAAAGTCTCATCTATTTACAAGATGAGACTTTAGACCTAGAAAAGAAATCCACCCCCCCATAAAAAGGACTTGAATAATGAAAACCTGCATACTGTGCAAATTGGTGGCCAGTGTTAAGAAGGTGCCAGATGGTACGAAGGCCAATGAACGTATCACAACTGGTGATATCGGGGGGTTTGAAGTGCCAGGATAATCAGCACATGTATCAGCGTTTATTCCCTAGCCAGACATTCTGCTGTCAAAACTGTATGGTTATGGTGTATGTGGGTAATTTTGAAAACCCTGGGAAGGGTATCCATGTGCATGTCTGTGTTGTGATGGCAAGCTGGGTGCCTGGCTTGGTTGGTGATGTAATGTGTGCATTGTTTGAGAGAATGTTGATGGTGGAGGTGGTGGTGCAGAAAGTGGATTCTGTGGTGTGCTGTTGCTGGTAGGTGGTTGTGTTGTTGGGAGAGGTGGTGTATTTGGAAAATCATAGCTACTTTTGGGAAAAAATTATATGATGTGGTTGACTAGCCTGGCCCTCATTATTCCCTGGTACCGATCTGGCATCTTTTTAACAAGGTGCACCAGGCCCAATAGAAAATAGGCTTCAGGGCATTCTTGCATCTGATGCTGGGCCATAACTGAGAGGGCGTTGGCCATTTGGTCTAGATGTTGCTCCTGTACTCTTCCCCGAATGCTCCTCCTCGCATAGGCCCCGAAGCAGAATTACACCTTGGCTCCTCTGGTACTAGGTTGGGGGCATTGTTGGTGGGGGTGTTTGCATTTGTTTAAGTCCCCGCCACCTCCCCCTCTTCCTTCTCCTCCTGCTCCTCCTGCTGCTCTGGCTCCATCTCTCCTGGTGCTATAGCTAGTTCCCAGCTAATTTCAGTGCTGCAAATAAGTTGAATGGTTATATTAAAAAATGTGTGATTCTCACTTGCAAACACGGCTGCCCTGCAAATTTCAAAATCAAGAGTTAGCAATTTCTACCAACTGCAATGACAGGTGTACTTGGTTACTTGACTAGAATAATCCTATCAGAAGACTGACAGCGACTGCTTAATTAAATTAATTGCAGTTTCTAGTTTAGATGTATTTAAACATGCTGCAATTTTGGGAGGGACAAAGGATAACTGTAGTTGTAATGGTGACAGTCATCTGTTGGCAAATGCATTTAATGTGGGCACACATTCTAACAGGTGGGAGATGAGGCTGCCATTGTGCTTAGTTGTTGGCGCAAACTAGTCATTGCACACGCCAGAAAATGCTGTATCTTGCCAACTGAACTTGCTGGCCTGCCCCATTCACAAATTTGCATGAGGTTTGGAGATATTAGGATGATTTGAGAAATTATTTGATTTGCCAACTTACCTCTGCATTTTGAGCATGGGCACAAGGAAATCTAGTTGCCTTGCATGTATGTAATGACACAGTGCTGATGCTGCAGAACCACTCCGCTGCTCTCGGATTTGTTTGTGGTAACGTGCAAAAGCATCCTTGGTACTTTTCCCCTTTCTCTTCAACAAATAGACTGCAAAACAAAGAACATAATTTGTATTATTTATTTTTCTTTCAATAAGTATTTAGCAACTGGACATTCGCTGGCCAGTCTTCACTTTTCATTCATGGTTGGAAAATCTACAGTTAGTAACATCATCCGAGACACCTGTTCTGTCAGTTGGGAGGTGTTGAACCGTGTGGTGATGGCCAAACCCACAAAGGAAGAGTGAGGACGAAGATTCCACAACTTTTCAGGGAACGCTATAACTTCCCAAATTCTGTTGGAGCAATCGATGGCAAACACATCCGCATAATCAAGGTAATAGGCAGCGGAAGCAGATATTTCAATTATAAAAAATATTTCTCTTTTGAAAATGATCTAAACCTGCCTGAGAACTCCCCTCTGCCGGGAACAACAGCTCCTGCTATGCCATTTTTTGTAGGGGACTAGACCTTTGCCCTGGGTGAGCACCTGATGAGGCCGTATTCCAATCGAGGTCTGAACCTCCAGAAGAGGGTGTTTCACTACAGGCTGACAAGAGCGCGTAGAGTGGTGAAGGGTGCTTTTAGCATCCTCTCCAATAAATGGTGATTTCTGCACACTGCAGTGAACCTAAACATGCAGAATGCCATCGGCGCAGTAAAAGCGGCATGTGTCCTGCACAATTTTGTACAGGAACAAGATGGGTTCTTGCATGAGGATTCCCTCATGCATAGCATGGAAAGAGCCCATTGGGCCGGAAGCTGTGGCAGCATCCAAGGAGCTACCATCAGGGAGCTATTGTCCTCATATTTCATGTCCCCTGTGGGAAAGCTGTCATGGCAACTGGAGGTGGCCTAAGCATTAAACATTACAAATAGCAGAATAAATAAAAGAAAATAAGAGAATAATAAAATAATTTTTTTTTTAAATGATTACAATATTTGTTATGCAAATGTCTAATAAAGATTTTTTAATGTCTAATAAAGATCTTTTAACAAGGCAATTTTTTTAAAGATCATTTGCCCTTTGGATCACCTGGTTTGGATGCTCACCACACACATTACTATCTGATTGTGAAATCTCTGTAGATGTAAAAACAAATGTACGTTGTGCACCGGCATGTCTGATGGAATTCATATTGATGACATACTTTAAAGGAGAACTATGGGGTAATTGTTTTTCCCCATAGTTCTTCTCCGGGTCACGGAAGGACATAAACAAGCGTCCTCCCGGACTCAAAGCTTAGTATAGCGTCAGCTCGCGGTATACTGAGACCGCTGCAGCCGGGATGGATCCCGACATTACTGTCGAGATCCACCCAGCTATGTGATTGACAGCTGGCTCTGCCTATCTAGAGGCAGAGCCAGCTGTACCCGCCCCGTTCACTCCTCCAGTCAGCGCTGGAGGATCGGAACGGGGAGGGGGGAATCCCTGCAGGGAGCTGTGAGTGACAGTCACGGTTCTCTGCAGGGACAGGATCGAGAAGTGAGCGAGCGACGGTATGTGTTCGCTCATTTCCCGATCTATTGATCCGACGTGTGACAGTTTCATTGTCACACGTCGGCTCGAACTATGAAGTTGAGTGAGCATCACTCACCTCATAGTTCTCCTTTAAAGGTCCAAATCTTACTTATTTCAGTGAGATGCACATTTTTTATAGAGTTGGTATAGTCAGATTGGCTCACAGCTGTTCACCACTACACTAAGCACACGTCAGACAAAGCATGCTGCTCACTGACACAACATACCTGCAGCTGCTAAATTGCTATGCGAGAAAAAAAACCTCACATGTCACATGCTTAATTTTTATGTCTTTTAGAGTTTGTGTGAAGGTTGTCCACTCTGGAAACATCTTTTGCCCAACATCATTTATAATTTGTATCCCTGGGATCATACAGTGCAGGATGACACCGCATCAGCATTAAATGAGTTTGCTGATAACTCCATTTTGTATCCCACTGTACTTTGCAAATAGGGGGAAGGCCTTGCATACAGGGGACAAACTATGCAAATGCAGGATGCGCATAACAAAAAGTGGACAGGCTTGTAAAACGCACAAACATGCGCAAAACGCACAGATCAGGGCTTTTCTATTGAAGTCTATGGAGCCAAATGGGCTGATAAGTGCCACAAAACAAGCTCATGGACTATTTCAAATACCAGGCATATTTTTCTGCACCATTCAGCGCGTTTGCGTGATCGGCCTCCTTAGGAATACATAGTATTTTCTGCTGCATGCGTTTCAGCACGGAAAAAAATGTGCAACAAAACGCCCTTGTGTGAACGGGGCCTAAAGCTGGCCATGCCCCTATAGATTTTCTGCAGATTTTCTATGGTCAGATGGAAAAAGTGCAACAGATTCCTCCATCTACGCTAAACTGTATGGATGAAGGAATCTCCCACTGGGCCAAGCTTCTTGCTAGTTGGCCCCGCTGGCTGTCAAAATGCCTGAACAATCTGATTGGCGTAGATGGAGGTTCAGGTGTATTGAGAGCCAGTGGGGCCAACTAGCAAGATACTCAAGCTTGGCCCAGTGGGAGATTCCTTCATCCATACAGTTTAGCGTAGATGGAGGAATCTGTTGCACTTTTTCCATCTGACCATAGGAAATATGCAGATAATCTATAGGTGTATGGCCAGCTTTAGGTGTACCTCCAATACATGTTTATTGACTAAGTCTAGGTTATTTTAATCAGAAAGGTAGTGAGAAGGAACATTTTGTACTTTATGGAATGGGTTATGCTGTAGGGCCTGTTTAGCACATCATCCTTGAGGTCACTCTGTCTATTGTGGGGGACTAGGAGGCCCTGAAGAAATAACATGTTTGCAACTTTCTTGAAACAGCCCATAAATCATTTTTTTTTACGATCTGGTACCTGTTTTCTGAAGAAGTGTAATCATATGATGTTTTATGCTGTAAACTTACTCAACATAATGTAGGCATAGATGGGATGGATGTTATATTAAGCAGCAATAATCTCAGCAGTACATTAACAAGATTGCAATATTTGTTTGATTAAGTTCGGTGTGAACATAATATACACCATGCGTGCATATCATAGCATCCCAATTTCTCTTTTCTTAATTTAACCATGATTATGAAAATGACATGTTCACCTCTATAGCCTTATGTCTTTCAGAAGAAGTAATCAAGCTCTGTGTGCATTTTACCTTGGCAGATAATAATACACAACCTGGTAAAATCTAAATAAAAATATATGCTGCATTTCTGGTTAACAGTTATATACAACATGGAATAATGGCCACTGTTGGATTTTTTGTTTATTTTTTGAGTACACCATATGGCAGATGTGCAGGGCAGTGTACACATGGGTGTTGAGTAGGATGTAACTCCTGTGCAAATGCGCAGGCGTTATTATCAGTGGCCACCTGGCCGAAGAGGAATCAGAAGGAACCCGGAAGTGACAGCAGCAGAGATAGCAGAGCGGGGGACTTAAGATCAGTCCGATAGCACTTGAAAAGGGCGCACTTAAAAGGTACTGCAAATGCGCCATAATCTTGCACATGATTGCAAAAACCAACACACGTTACAATGGTTTAATTCTGCCTTAACCATTCACCTTTCTATGAAATTCAAAAACATTTTGCATGTACAAAGCTTCAGCCTACAAAATCCCACCTTTCAGTGTCTGAACCAAATATAGCACAACGATTCCAGATAATAGATTGCATTCCCTTAATAAATTTTAGGTCATTTAGATGTTCCAGTTTTACAGTTATAGAAGCTGAACAAATTTTTTCATGTACATAACAAAAACGTTTGGTGGTTTGTCTTTAAATTGGAACCTGTTATTAACCTGTTATTGGAACCTGTTTGAAAAGTTTTTTTTTTTTTCATGTTTGTGCATATATCTACTGCTTGACCACGTGTGTGAACATACGTGTGTGAACATACAAACCTGTTAGGGTGTTTGGCTGGCTGTTCACCAGCCGCGCACACCGCACAAGGCACTGTGCCTTGTGAGCCCTGAGTGGCTAAAGCCTTGCACCTGACCAAAGGTCAGGTGCAAGACTTTGCCCTATCAGGGCACAGAGAACAGTGAGAGCCATGATTGGGCAAAGTCTGACTCATGGCTCACCCTGTTACAAATATAAACAGTTGAGCGGAACTAACTGTCACTGCTAGCTCCGCCCAAATGTTTATATGTTACCGAGATCTGTCAAAATGCCATTCTGCGGCCGGTGTTCGTCGCTGCGACGAGACGGCGCTCATCAGGTTTTTTTCCCCTATTTTATTATTTTATTTATTTATTTTTTATTGTTTTATTTTTTATTTTGTCGAGTCGTCGTCGTGGACAACTTTGGACGTCGTGATTGACATTGTATACAAGTACAAGTTATTAAAAGGATACCCTGATGTGAATAAGGCCCATGCCCGCACCCCCACAACCAACGCCCCAGGGCTTGTGGGGAAGATGCCCTTGTCCCCATCAGCACGGGGACAAGGTGAAGGGGCGACCCTGCAAAAGCACCCTCCCGGTGCCAAGGGCATGTGGCCTGGTATCGCAGGGAGGGGGGTGTTTGCTCATCCCCCCTTTCCGGCCCTGCCAGGCCCATGCTCGGATCAAGGGTCTGGTATGGAATTTTAGGGTGGACCCCACGTATTTTACCCCCCATTTTTGGGGGTGGGGTTCCTCCTTAAAATTCCTACCAGACCTTAAGGGCCTGGTAGGACTTTAAGAGGGAACCCCACACACTTTTTTTTGTTTATTTTTACATGGGGTCCCTCCTCAATATTCCTACCAGACCTTAAGGGTCAAGTATGACTTTTGGGGGGAACCCCACGCTTTAAAAAAAAAAATTGGTCCATCCTAACATTCCTACCAAACCTAAAGGATCTGGTATTGTTTGGGAGGGGGAACTGCACACTTTTGAAAAAAAAAAAGTCCTTTTTTTTTTTTTTAGCAACCCGCAGATGTAGCAGTGCCGTCCATCCGTTTTTTTACTACGGGCGGACGGCAAGAGGTTAAAGGAATTTTTAATTTTTTTCTGTTACCCTTTAAGTGATGTTAAAATCACTGCACCTTTAAAAACAGTATTTTCTGCAAGTTTTTTTTTCTTTTATTCCTGTCCCCTAGGGCAGTACCGGATCCCCATTCCCTTTTTATGGCCAATAACTTGCATATAAGCCCTGTTAAAGGGGACAAATGTTGAAACTTCTACCCCCATAGACTTGCATTGAGTTCGAGTTCGAATTATAACTTTTTGGATGTTCTAAAGTTTGAATTCCAACCGAACTCGGGCCTTTTTCGGCCCATCACTACTGGTCATGTGGCTTGTTGCACCTGAGTCAATACACCATCTGTGTGGTATACTGTTCTGAGTCACTTTAAAGTTAGCACTCCATGATGTGTCTGCAGTTTCCTTTGAGGCTGCTTTAGCTCTTTCTCCAGATCAAACAATCCTTTTTCAGGTTACAGGTCTTTTTACAGTGCAAACATGCTTTGCTTTCTCTGTTTTGCATTGCTCTCTCTTGCACCTCAAGCGCTTTCTCGTTTTCTTCATTATGCATATGTTCTTTCTTATGTCATACTCATTGATTCATTTTCCTTTGGCGTATTCTTGTGTTAGTTCCTGCTCAGGTTTGATTTCTAGAGCGTTAATAGGAGCACTTTATGACTCTGAAAGGCTGCATAGCAGTAATGCCTCCACATGGTTGTTCTACAATCTCCAGCATGGCATTTACATGTTCACGCATTTCCTTGCCTTTTTCCAGCCTCATCTTATATAACTTGCACAGCAGATATAGTTTACTGTTTATTTTTGAACGCTTGTGCAGTTTTTAGAAATGCAGTACACATACCTTTAGCTGTATTCTCTTTTCTTATGTGGATGAGCTGATCATCTTCTACCAGCAGACTATAATTGCTTTTGCTTGCCTGTTCTTCTTGCCCTATTCCTCCGTGGGTCAATTAGTGGGTCTGTCCGTACTGAGTACTTGCCACAAGCTGTCTTTGCTTAGCAGCATTTCAAGCTTGAACTTGCATAGCTGGTAGTTGGTATTGGTTCTCACAGAAACACTTGCCGCACAAACGACTGGTATCAAAAGCTGGACAATGTTATTCCCGAAGTAAAAACATACTGTAAACAAACATGTTAACAGCATGTTTTGACTTTAGGAATAAAAATTGTCCAGCTTGTGATACCAGTCGTTTGTGCTGCAATTGTTTCTGTCAGAACCAGCATCAAGCTGTTAAGTGCTTTTCTTGCCTGCACCAACAAGACGATTGGGGCTGTGTCTCCACAGGACAAGGAATTTGAGCTGTGGCTACTTTGTGAGTTTGGCAGGGCAGTCTTTAGGGCGGGGTGAAAGGGGCAGCTTGCTCGGGCCCAGTCATTGTTGTGGGGCCGTCTACCCCATAAACTAGCGCTGAGGCAGTTTCTGGACCAGCCATCTCTGCTGCAGTAGCCCGTCCTGACGCTAGATGGCAGCAGCCTCCTGTCCCTATGTGCATCAACTATCTCTGCAGCCCGGGATGTCACCTCCCACTCAGCAGAGGAGGACGGATTTCTTTTACACTGCTGCACGGTCCCAACCTCCTCCTTCCATGGCTGCATCCTCATCCTCCCCCTGTCCACGGTGAGTCCACATGGCTGCTGGGTTGGACATGTTCCCTGGTGTCATTATTATTATGCCCCCTGATGTATGGTTCCCATGCTGTGGCCTAATCCCTTTTAATAGGTTATCAAAATGTATGACTATCAGTTAAGATTTGACTGCTCTTTGTAGTACTGTACAATGTGATATCAGCACAAGTTTATATTAATCCTGTAATTAATGTTATAAGTAGCTGATGTGGTTTTTTTTTTGTCATTACAACAGAAGAAATGAGTCTTCATAACATAACCATTTGAAAATAATTAACTAAAAAAGCAACTTGTTTCTTGAAGGGTTTTATTTCATGGGTTTTGGTTTTCAATTAAAAGGTTTGCAACAAAAACCAAACACTGAACTTCTGTTCATTAACAAGTCATTCATCACAATTAGAAAACAATGTTTAACGTCTATAGGTTTGCTTTTCCTAGCATTCATCTTTCAATTTCTTCTGCCTTTGTAATCTATAGCTGATTTATTAAACCACTTACATAGCTTACTTTTATTGACTGAAAACCTGCTACACCCAGCAAAGAAGAATATGTGCAATTATATTCTGTCAGGGATTAAACAGGTACTGATTTTCAAGTGTGAACACTATAAATAAACAGGTACTGATTTTCAAGTGTGAACACTATAAATAAATAATTAATGTAAAGTGCAACTGTTAAAGGAAATAGTTTGAAAGCAGGTGCTGATGGCTGAAAATATAAACTAGTTGAATTACTCTGGCACCAACACATAATAATATTCACATACTAATCTATGAAATAATTGCAATAATTAGCTTTTAATTATACCGTTTAAATTGGGACCTCAATAGTAACAATGATTATATTTAAATCTCTTTAAATAAAATGTTAGGAACGATTCAGCCAAAATGTCTTATTTCTCAAAAATCAAGTATAGAACTGGATATGTAGCTGGAGCTGCTGGAAATGTAGGGTCCTTTTGGCGCTCCCAGACTCCCAACAAACCTGGAACATTTAAAATGGGTTTTATCAAAAGGCAAAAGCCTGAAAAGGAAATGGGTTAGACAGAATTCAATATAGACAGATTAGGAACATTTTCAATAGTAACCCAGACAATCAAAGGCAGGATAAAGAACCGCCTATCACTTATTTAAAAGGCACTTAGTAGATCACTGGCCATTGGAACATGAAGTCAGCCCTGCTGGCATTGGGCCCCTTCTTCATGGAAGTGTGCTCTCTCGCAAACAGGAGATTTGTCATTTACAACGTGAGAATAACACAGTCCCATTGTAAAGGATCTCCTCACAGCAGTGAATAATGACAAACACAGTGTTACCACATAAGCCTTTCACCACTCCAGATCGCTCACCCACTCAGGGTGGTTGTGGAGTGGACTGGATTCCAGCCCCTGATGGGCACAGCAACCAACAGCACACTCTGCAGCTGTAGGATAGAAACAGCACACGTAGCTTGTGGTACCTGGGGGGGGGGGGGGGTG